>NW_023996737.1:0-34004 GCF_015586225.1 Lucilia sericata
CATTTTAATATTTTGTATATATATAAAAAGGAAGTAGTCCGATGTTTTTTAATATAAATACGAAGCACTTCTGATTTATTTTAAACATGACTTAAATTTGCAAAAATTTTACATTTGTTAAGGTATATTCTTCCCAGAATTAACATAAAATTGATTTTTGAATACTTTTACATATCGTTTTTTGCCTGCTTTTCATATTTACAGAATAAAATCATATCGCTTATTTTAGGAAGACAAATAGATTTAGACAAAAGTTTTCCATTTTATTAAATTTCCGTCAAGTAATTTTAATTTATGAGATTGTTGTTAGATTTTTTTTTTTTTTATTTGCTATGGAAACTAGAAATTCTTCAAGAGGCAATAGAAATAGTTCATTTGGACAAGGTCGAGGTTCTTCTGCTACAAGAAATAATGTATCTGCAGAATTACAGTCTAGTACAAGTAGTCCGAAACCCAGAGTAGTTCATTCTCCAGCAAATAGACAACCACCTACACAACAGATTCATAGGCCACAAAGTTCAAATAGCTTACCGTCATCGACATTATTTCAGGACATACAACTTCTTAGTAATCAAAACTCCGCTTCAGAACCACACGTTAACATTTCTTGTAGTGAAAGAGCTCCCGTAGAACCAACAATGAATCCGGTTAATGAACAGTTTTCTCTTCCGAGCATTAACGCCCCTTTAGTCCCGAATAATTCCGCATCTTCACTTGACTCATTAATTGCCTTAATGCAGCAAACAATGAGAAATACTCAAGAGGAATTTAGGAAAGAGTTAACGTCAATAAGAGCTAGTATAGCTCAAATTGGTAGTGTTCCTACATCAAATGTCAACAGACAACCAGAGTTTTTCACAAATTTTACGGAGTCAAATACTATTGTTTCCAATAGTAATCGTCCTTCGGATAACCAGAGCAGATATTCTGCTAATAGTGAAACTAACATAAAACTTGAGAAGTGGAAGATAACTTATAATGGATCTGGATCTGTTTCAGACTTTTTGTTTAAAGTGGAAACACTTTGTGCCAGATCCAGATGTCCTGATGACCATCTTCTATCGAACTTTCATGTTCTGTTGGAGGGCAAAGCAGAGGAGTGGTATTGGCTTTTTACAAAGCAAAATAGAAATGTAACTTATCCACTTTTAAGACAAGCCCTTAACAAAGAGTTCGGTCATTTGGAATCAGACCATGATGTGTTATTAAAGATTTCGTTGCGTAAACAACAATTTAAGGAAAGCTATGACGATTTCCATTCGGTTATAGTTTCCATGAATTTGCGTTTGCAGAACCCATTACCAGATGTAACTTTAATTGAGATAATGAAAAGAAACATAAACTCAAATCTTAGATTTTTACTATTTAACACAGAAACGCAGAATCTGAATGAGTTTAGAGACACTGCTCGCAAAGCTGAGAAAGTTATTAGGGAGACTAAGTTTCAAAATCCAAATACAGCGAATTCTCGAAATGTTAACGAAATAAATCTTCCGCTCTCTGATGAAGAGGACTCGGAAGGCACAGATCCACAAATTGATGCGATTCAAGTTTCTAATAGAAGAATTAGATATGATTATTCTAACATAAAGTGTTGGAATTGCATGTCACTTGGCCACTCATATATTTATTGTACCCAAGAAATTAAACAACCCTTTTGCTTTAAATGTGGTTACAAAGGTGTATTTACACCTAATTGTCCAAATAAGCACAATTTGCAGGGAAATCGCAAAGTGGGCGAACTGGCGACCGGGGACACTCGTCCACCCCCTCATACCCCGAGTTCGACTTAAGCTCCAATAGGAGTAGTAATTTAAATCTCCCTGATATTTCTAAAACCTTATTTGCTAATTCAAAAACAAACTTAATTTCAACAAATACTATTTCTACACAAACTAAAACGTCTCAAAGGTCTTTTTGTAGTGATAATTTGCCCTTTATTCCCTTAAATAAAACTCTTCTTAATAAACCAAGCCTTAAGATAATGAAATGTAGAATACGCTATAAAAAGCGTCGATATTTTCGTAAAATGTTAGAGTCATCAATAATTCACGGCTCCGATGATAGGCCTTTTGCCAGGGTTAGAATACTAGACGAAACATTAGTTGGTCTTTTAGACTCTGGTGCCAACGTCTCAGTATTGGGAAAAGATTGCTTATCATTTTTGAAAAGAAATAACATTTCATATAGAAAACTAGATTCTACACTTCGCACTGCCAATGGTGCCAGGCAAAATGTTCTCGGTTTTTGTAAATTGCCAGTTATTTTTAAGGGTGTCCAGAAAGACATTTTATTCTATTTAGTACCAACATTAAGTCAAGAGGCATATTTTGGTGTCAATTTTTGGCGAGATTTCGCACTTGCCCCTGACATAATCCCTGTTTGTTCCACTAGTCCAAATATTTCGGAAGTTGTATGTGATTCAGAATCGAATAATAATTTTCACGATCTCACACCAGAACAGAAATTGATCTTAGAGAAAACAATATCAAAATTTCCATCATTTGAGGTTCTTGGCTTGGGTTGTACCGATTTGCTCGAACACCATATTGATACTGGTGACGCCACACCAATAAAATGTAAACATTACCCCTTGTCTCCACCAAGACAAGAGGAAGCGTACGCAGAAATCGAAAGATTACTCAATATGGGTGTTATCGAAGAATCAAACTCTCCCTGGTGTTCTCCTGCAGTTCTCGTAAGGAAACCAGGGAAGATAAGACTCTGCATCGACTCTAGAAAGCTTAACGCTGTTACCAAGAAAGATTCCTACCCCTTACCCCACATTAATGGATTGCTCAGTAGGCTTAAAGACACTTTTTACATAAGCGGTATAGATTTAAAGGACGCATTTCTGCAAATTCGTCTGTCTGAGACCTCAAAAGAGAAAACTGCGTTTGTTATTCCCGGCAAGCCTTTGTATCATTACAAATATATGCCGTTTGGTCTATGTAATGGTCCACAGACAATGAGTCGTCTTATGGACAAGGTAATACCTTCACGGTTGCGGGAAAATGTTTTTATTTACCTGGACGACTTATTGGTCTGCAGCTCGGATTTTTCATCACATATTGAACTCTTATCTGAAGTGGCCTTGTGCCTTAAAAAGGCAAAACTTACCATAAACGTCTCCAAGAGCAAATTTTGTCAAAAACAAATTCGTTATTTGGGTTATATCGTAGGTGAAGGATGTCTTAAAGTAGACCCAGAAAAAGTTGACGCGATTAGGAACTTCCCATTACCAAAAACGCCAAAACAACTAAGAAGATTTGTCGGAATGGCTAATTGGTATAGAAGTTTTATAAATAACTTTGCAGATATATCAGGTCCCCTGACTGATTGCTTAAAAAAGACTCAAAAACCTTTTAGCTTAACAGAAGCCGCAAAAACTTCATTTGAAAATCTAAAGCTAGCTCTTTCTACTGCCCCTGTCCTTGCACAACCAGACTTTAACAGGGAGTTTGTCATTCAGTGTGATGCGTCGAAAATAGGTGTTGGAGGTGTGCTATTCCAATGCGACGATCAGGGTAGGGAACATCCCATCGCGTATGTGTCCCAGAAATTGAATGGTGCACAAAAGAATTATACGGTGACGGAGCTTGAATGCTTGGCGGCCATTGTGTGTGTGAATAGGTTTAGGGCTTATATTGAGGGGCTACCATTCCGTATAATTACGGACCATTCTTCCCTTAAGTGGCTAATGTCACAAAAAGACCTTAGCGGAAGATTGGCGCGTTGGAGCTTAAAGCTACAACGTTTTGATTTCAGGATTGAGCATAGGAAGGGAACCCTAAATACAGTGCCAGATTGTTTGTCGAGAATTGAGGTAGACGAGTTAGATTCTATATCCCCTTTTTGTGAAATCGACTTAACCTCTGCAGAATTTGATGATAGCGATTATCAAGATATTAAGAAAACCATTACGGAAAATAAAGAGTCTTTGCCTGATCTTCGTATATCAGATAATGTTGTTTTAAAACGTGTACATTTTAGACATGGTGTTGAAAACGAAGAAGACACTCTTTGGCGAATATGGGTCCCAAAATCTCTCACTCAGAAAGTAATAGAATTAGCACATAATTCAGATTCCTCTTGCCATGGTGGTTTTGTCAAAACCTTATCTAGGATTCGCAATAAGTACTTTTGGCCATCGATGTCAAATGACATTAAGCAATATGTCAATAACTGTGACGTGTGTAAGAGCCTTAAGTCCACAAACCAAGTTTCTAGGCCAACCATGGGCAATCAGTTTATCTCCAATAGACCATTCGAGAGATGGTATTGTGATTTTCTCGGCCCATATCCGTTTACCAAAGTCAAGAATTCGGTTATATTCATATGTGTAGACCATTTAACGAAATTCGTTTTTCTGAAACCTATGAAATCCGCAACTACCGCAAATGTTATTTTGTTTTTTCAAACGGATATGTTTCCTACATTCGGAGTGCCTAGGTACGTTCATAGTGACAATGGCAAGCAATTCGTGTCCAAAGATATGAGAGAGTTTTTTGAAATGTACGAGATTAATCATGTAACCACAGGTTTTTACGCTCCCCATTCGAATGCGTCCGAACGTGTAAATCGTGAAATCGTAACGAAGATTAGGTGTTTTCTACAGGATCACAAGGACCATAGGGATTGGGACAGATATATCCCCCAAATTTTGAGCATATTACGTAGCGATTTTCACACCTCGATTCAGTGTTCTCCATATTTTGCCGTATTCGGCCAAAATATGATCCAGCACGGATCCACCTATAAAATTTTGGATAAACTTGGTTGCATACCTGGCGAGGATTTCAATGTTATTGATCGATCTGATAAGCTAGCAAAACTTAGAGAAAGACTGCGTGAAAATTTAAATGTCTCACATACGAAGGCTATGAAAACCTACAATCTCAGAAGTAGGCACATCGAATTTGAAAAGGACGAAATCGTATTCAGAAAAAACCACTTATTAAGCGATATGTCCAAGCATATTAATAGAAAATTCTTGCCCAAGTTTATAAAATGTAGGATTAAGAGAAAAATTGGAAATAATCTGTACGATATTGAAGATATGAATGGTAAATATGTAGGGAAATATCACACATCGGATTTAAAGCGTTAATCTGTATTTGCCCGGCTTACGTGGGTCGTGCCACACGTTGTTTTAATTATTGTTAATAAAAATTGTTGTAATAAATTTCAAATATACAAATATGATCATTCTTAATCCCAATTACAGAAACAGGAAAAAGGAAAATTTTAATCTAAATTAAGAAAAATCGGATTCCTGTTCGTTTATCAAATTAATTTTCAAACGAAACAGTTTTGTTACGATTTTTGTTCAACAATAGTTATCAAAACATTTTTACAAATTTAACTCCAAATAAATTTAAACATTTTCAAACACTATTGATTGGTATCCTTCCCCATGTAACTCGCATGCTAGATATTTTATTTTTCTTTTACATCTTATTTTAGTTCTCACGCTTTTTATATACATATGTGCGTAAGATTGTGTATCAAATCATACACATTACTGAATATCAATCTCATTTTTTTTGCAGAAATACTTTTGTCTTTTTTCCACAAACGTAAATCCAATTGCATTTTTTTATCATTAATGTCTCATTGGAAATTAATTGCGCAATTATTAAATTCTTTAATTACGCACTTTACTTATGATCATCTTACTTGGTAACATTCGATTTATTCTCGAATTAAAAGTTGATATAGTAAGACGTGTTTTAAAATCTATAGTGATTAAAGTGTGACAAAGTAAAAAAATTTTCCATGTGGAGTTTTGACAATTATATAATATTTTATAATAATTTAATCTATATCCACATATATCCCGATCTCAAAAGTAAGTCTTCCTAAATATACTATTCACATTATTTAGAGGTAATTCATCAGAGAATTTTTTATTATTTAGGACAAATTTATACCAAATTTCATAAATTGGAGATTTTCCTCCAAATTCCAAATACATATCACAAAAGGACCACGTGTGAGTCCACCTAACTAAGGTGAAATTCCTTACAATTCCTAATAGCAACATATTAAACCTCCAAGTAAATAATATTTTGACTATTGGTATCACAGGGACAGAGTTTACTCCTTAACATCAATATTGATACCTCATGATCCACGTGGCCAATAATATTAACCAACATTAAGTCAGGAACTACACAATTCCGGGAGAAAACCAATGCCTTCAATTTATTAAATACTAAATATTACTATTAATGGAAATCACATGCTGAATAGTTCAAAATTACTCATAAATTTATCATAAAAGGAAAAACTTAATCTAAATTCCTAGAATTGAATATTTAACATAAATTTGCAAAGAAAATCACAATGTAAATCCTAAAAAAAAATTAATCTTAAATTGTCTAGAAAATTTAATTGAATTACATTAACAATTATTACACCTAGAAATTTCCTAAAAACAGTAAAAGTTTCCCAAAAATCTAAGTTAAAATTGGCCTAAATATGTTCATTAAAATACCTTATATCTATATTGCACTTCAAATTTGTTAAAAGTTATTAAAACACTTACTAATTATATTGCACATTCAAATATTTCTAAAAACCTAATCTAAATTGCATCTAAATTTATATAAAAATTACTAAAACTCTTCCTAAAATCTATTAAAACTACCTAAAATGAACATAATGTCTTTAAATTAAACATTGTTGCAAATTTCTTGAACTTATAGTAATTCTTAACATTTATATGCAATCTATATTATAATTATTTTTTTTTTTAAAAACTCTTGTTAAAATTTATCAATTAAACTAAATTTAAATCGAATGTAAAATTATAGATTATAATTATTATACTTGAATTTAGAAACCAAATTATAAATTAATTTAATCGTATTAAAGCGTTAATCTAAATTATATTTCCTATTAATCTAAATTCAAAAGCATAAATGTAAATATTTAATTTTAATTTTCATTCATTTTCATACATTGATACCATGGAAAAAAGTGTTAAATGGAATCTACTAACATTTTTTCATTAGTGTATTAAAATATCTTTTGCTTATTTTTATCGTACTCTATTTTTTATTTTTTTGTCACTTTAATATTTTAATTCATGTTTATTTTTCATTCATAATCTCAAAATCATTGTAATGTATTTTTAAATATTAATAACAACAACAACTTCATCGTGTACTCCTGATTGCTGGGCCCAACATCAAAGAGACAACATGAATTGGAACATCATTACTAAATGATTTTGTGAGTAACAAGTAAAAGAATTATTATTTAAGAGTATTAATTACTTATTATTATTGATCTGTCCGTCGGTCCGTTTCAACTTTGTCCCCATGCGTATTGATTAGTAATTTTAATTTCTTTCCATTTCTTTATTACTTCTGATCATTTTTCTCTTTGAGTAATGATTTTACATTCTTTCATACATATTTATGGTTGCGTAGAATATCATTATTATATATATTTTTTTTGCTTTACTTTACTTTTTTTTCAATAAATTAAATATGTTGAATTGCGTAAAATGAATCATCATTAACATTTTCTTTTTTTAAATGGGAAGGATAGCCAAAACAAATTGTAAAAATATGTAAGTAAAAGTCATGTTTTATTAGGGACAGAATTAAAATTAAGGGTAATCTTTCTGTCAAGGTGTTTGCAAATTGGGTGGGAGAATTGTACCCTACATGACATCTCATCTCGTCATGGTTCAGTTTGTTCTTTTCAAATATTTGTTATTCTTTTGCTAAGTATTTAGACTTATTCAAGATTTTTGCATACTCTGTGGTATTTTTAAGGCATGACATGAGTATGTTATATGCTTACGCTTTCGGGATATGGGTTAAGAGTTACTTCTACCAAATAGCTAGCAGGGAACATCATCTTCATGCCACTTAACCACTATTGTCCATTTCGGTTAAAAAAATGTAAAAGCCAACAATTTTTATTATTAACAAATACTAGCCGAGCGTAACAATATTTTTAGTAGTTTCTGAGAAAACTTCAAAAGAATTATGAAAAAACGTAATTTTTTTCGAGGTAGTCTGAAATTTTTACTCATAACTTTTTACGTTGTGAACCGATTTTGCTGATTTTCAATACCAAACTGCTTAGGATAATAATAAATATTTTGGGTGAATTTGGTTGATTTCCTTTGCTTAATTTTAACGTGAGCGTGTTTTACACAGACAGACAGACAGACAGACAGACGGACATAGCTAAATCGACTCAGAATTTCATAAGGACCCAGAATATATATACTTTGCTGGGTCTTAGATGAATATTTCTTGGTGTTACACACGGAACGACAAACTTATATATACCCTCTATCACCACTGATGGTGGTGAAGGGTATAAAAATATATAAAACAAGTGAGAGTGTTATATTCGGCTGTGCCGAATCTCATATACCCACCATCAAACCGTATGCCGTAAAAGGAATGCTCCCCTATAAACATCAGGGTGATATTTTCTGATTTTAAATAGCGATCTTCTCGAAGCATGTCTAACAGAATTATTGAAGATTCGGATCTCGCCGATATCTGGGGTCCTCTAAAAACTGATTTCAACAAACATACAGACAGACAGACGGACATGGCTTAATCGACTCCGCTACCTATAAGGATCCAGAATATATATACTTTATAGGGTCGGAAAATTATATTATAGAAATTACAAACGGAATGACAAACTTATATAAAAACAAAATATTTTTGTTAATTTTTGTTAAATTTTTAAACCGTGAGCGTATGATTAATTTTCTGAAGAAAACCTTTATAAATATGCGTCAATTTATAAATATGCGTCATAAAATTTTGTACATAGATATTCATCGCAGTACTCGTATTTTAAAAAAGGAAAACTCGTAGTTTAATAACCAAAACTCTTTCCTGAAGGGAACCTTATATAGGGGCTAGGGTCAGTTATATATCAGTCCTCAGATCATTCGGAATGGAGAATTACGTTCCTAAGTATAAACTTTTTTATGTCGATTTTCATCGTTGTACTAGTAATTATCTGAATTTTCTTCATTAAATTTTCTAAAGAGAATCTTATATGAGGGGCATGGGCAATTGACATATCCTCATAACCTTTTGTACACCGATTTTGGTTCATATAACATTGAATATCATCGCTGTACTCGAATTTTTATGCCAGTAATTAGCGCTAATGTAATTTTCTAAAGGGGACTTTTTATGGTAGGATGAATTACCGACACATTCAGCATGAAATTCGGTAGCGAATTTCATAACTCCTTGGACCTTGTATGGGTGGTAGGGTAAATTATGGACCGATCCTCCCTAAATTTGGTGGAGAGATTTTGGCTCTCATTAAACTTGTGTGTGTCAAATTTCGTCACTACATTCATATTTTTAAGCCAGTAGTGAGCATTATAGTAATTTTCAGAGGGGGAACCTACATGGGGGAGTTATGGGCCGATCCAAAAAAATTGATACAGGGGTTTTGGCTCTTAAGAAACTTACGTCTGTCGCATTTCATCGCTTTACTCGTATTTTTTAAGCCAGTAATGAGCGTTAAAGCCATTTCCTGAAGGGGATCCAATGGGGGGGAGTAGGGTCAATTTTGGACCTATTCACATGGCTCGCGAGGTACTTAATTGTGTAAAATTTGTTGCTATATTCGTATATTTAGCCAGTTAGAGTCATTTTCAGACGGGGACCTTATATGGGGGATAGGGTCATTTATGGGCCGATCCTAAAAAATCGGTAGAACGATTTTGGTTCATAAGAAACTTACCTATACCGAATTTCATCGCTATACTCATATTTTAAGGCCAGCAATGAGTGTTAAAGTAATTTTCTGAAGGGGACCTTATATGGGAGGTAGGATCAATTATGGAGCGATCCTCAAAAAATGTGGTAGAAAGATTTTGGTTCATAAGAAACTTACTTATACCGAATTTCAACGCCATACTCAAATTTTAAGGCCAGCAATTAGTGTTAAAGTCATTTTCTTAAGGGGACCTTATAGATTATAAAGAGATTATAAAGAGATTTTAAAAGGCCGGACGTTTTTATTTTTTACTCCGTGTTTTTGTCTTTTTAAACTAAATAAAAATTCGTTTTACACGTCATACGTAGTATCATATTAAACTACAAAAAAATCTCTTCAAAATAGTATAATTATCTCCGTAAATCAAGAACGTTTTTTTTTAAACAATTTAATAGAATATATTGTAGAATTACTTGTTACAAATAAGTTCAAAAGGAATAGTTAAAAAGAAAAAAAACTCAAAACTCAAATAATAATAAATAAACAAGTGAAAACAAAACAAAAAGCGCAAACACACAATCTATACACTAAGCTTAATAAGTGGATAAGAAAAGAAAATAAACAAAACAAAAACAATGGAAAGTAATGCAAATAAAAGAGAAAACTCATCTCCTCTTGATAATGATGCAAAATGTTCGCGCCTTTGCCTCTCTCCTACTCGTCTTATGCATTTACTTGATAAACGTTTTGACAAACAATATCAACAGATAACTACCAAACTAGAATCCTCAATTAAAGATGCAGAAAATAGAATCATATCTCAAGTGAATGAGAAATTAAGAGAAATTGAAAACAAAATTAATAACACTGAAAATAGACTCTTAAATGAGATAGATAATCGTATTGTCGATATAATGAGTGAAATGCATATTGTAAATGAGAGAGTTACTGAACTCGAAACAGTGTATTCAGAAATTAAATTGCTTAAAACTGAAATAAAGACACTTAAATCTCAAATGCAAAAACAAGAAATTTTAACAGTTTCCTGTGATCTTCGCATTAATGGTATACCATTCAGAAATGATGAGAATCTTAATGGCATCTTTGATAACATATGTTATGCCTTGAATATATCTACTCCAGCCTATAAATCAATCTTCCGTCTGCAAAATAAAAATAATAAGGAACAAAACTCACCAGATGCGGTTATACTCGTTAAATTATTTTCACCTTATGATAAGAACTTTGTGTTAAAATCGTTAGCCTTATTCAGAAAGAAATCTCAAAGCCCAATGTGTTTACATCATATCGGCTTTGAATCGCATGGAAATCTGAATAGGAAAATATTTATAAACGAGAATCTTACTTCCTCCAACTTTAAAATACTACAAGCTGCGATCGAATTACGGAAGAAAAATCGTATATATTCAGCCTTCTCTTTACGTGGCCTCGTCAATATTAAAGTATCCGCAGCTGAAGAATCTATACGCATTGATGATATTAATGAACTTAGGCAGCTTTTTCCTGATGCAGAAAACCAATCACAATAAATCTATTTGTATCTTTCAAAGTTCGAAAAATGCTATTCAATTATTTACATTTTATATACCATTACATATTTTTACTATTTATGTTATATGTTTTTATATAAACTCTATCTCGCAAACCAATTTATATACTCGACTAATTAATATGCATTGCCTTTTAACTTATTCTCATGTCATTAACGGATAATGAAGGGTTTAGTTCCAATGACTGTACTAGAAACTTGATTAGAATACTAACGAAACAACGTAATGGACTTAATATATGCCACTTAAACGCCCAAAGCCTAGTTAACAAAATGGATGAATTTAAATACATGTTTGAGGACTCGAAAGTTGATGTTATCTGTATATCCGAAACATGGTTTAATATAATACTTCCAGATAGTCTTTTTGCTGTCAATGGCTTTAGATTAATAAGAAATGACAGATTATCATACGGTGGCGGTGTTGCAATATACATTAAAAAACATATCACATATAAACGAATAACCCAATCAGCAGTGAATGATAAGATTGAACATATACTCATTGAAATCACTAATTGCAATAAAAAGCTCCTCCTAGGCTGTGTATATCGACCAAATAAAAACATTTGTTACGAAGATTTTCTAGAACTTCTGGAATCATTAACAATACAATATGCCGACGTTATAATCGCCAGTGATTTTAATTTGAATACATTGGTGAATTCTGGTTTGAAAAACTCATTAATGAGCATAGGCTTATTCATAGTTAACAACCAAAATCCTACACATTTTACTGCTACTAACGCCAGTCTACTTGATATCTTCATCGTTACCAATATGGAAAATGTTCTTTTGTTTGATCAAATTAGTGCATCCTGCTTTTCGAAACATGACCTTATATTTTTATACCCTCCACCACCATCAGTGGTGATAGAGGGTATATATAACTTTGTCATTCCGTGTGTAACACCAAGAAATATTCATCTGAGACCCAACAAAGTATATATATTCTGGATCCTTATCAAATTCTGAGTCGATTTAGCTATGTCCGTCTGTCCGTCTGTCCGTCTGTCTGTGTAAAACACGCTCACGATAAAACGAAGCAATAGAGCTTAACCAAATTCACCCAAAATGTTCTTCATTTTCCTAAGTTGTTTGGTATTGCAAATGGGCAAAATCGGTTCACACCGGGAAAAGTTATGAATCAAAATTTAAAACAACCTCGGAAAAAAATAAGCATTTTTTACACATTCTGATGTAATTTTCTCGAAAACTATGCAAGATAATTCCATGGAAATCACCATACATTCGTTTCTGTACAAGATCTTGATCCCTGCTGAAAATTGCCAGAATCGGTCCACAATTTCATATACCTCCCATACAAAAGTACATATTCCCGGAAAATGGGTTTTTTGTTAATAACTTCCGCCACAATGTCGATATCTTCACAAAATTTTACAAATTAAAATCTTATGTCAATAGAATTCTTTCAGAGTAAAAATTTTATGGATCGGTTCATAATTGGACATAGCTCCCATACAAGGTCCCCTCCCGAAAATCACTTAAACGCGCATAACTCATTACTTAATTAAGATATCCAAATAAAATTTGGTATAAGTATTGCCCATATGCATAGAAATATTACTGTGAAAGTTTTTTCCGATCGGTCCATAATTGGTCATAGCTCCCATACAAGGTCCCCTCCCGAAAATCACTTAAACGCGCTTAACTCATAACTAAATTAAGATATCCATATAAAATTTGGTACAAATATTACTCATATGCACAGAAATATTGTTGTGAAATTTTTTTCCGATCGGTCCATAATTGATCATAGCTCCCATACAAGGTCCCCTCCCGAAAATCACTTAAACGCGCATAACTCATTACTAAATTAAGATATCCAAACAAAATTTGGTACAAGTATTGCCCATATGCATAGAAATATTACTGTGAAATTTTTTTCCGATCGGTCCATAATTGGTCATAGCTCCCATACAAGGTCCCCTCTCGAAAATCACTTAAACGCGCATAACTCATTACTAAATTAAGATATCCAAATAAAATTTGGTATAAATATTGCCCATATGAATAGAAATATTATTGTGAAAGTTTTTTCCGATCGGTCCATAATTGGTCATAGCTCCCATACAAGGTCCCCTCCCGAAAATCACTTAAACGCGCATAACTCAGTACTAAATTAAGATATCCATATAAAATTTGGTATAAGTATTGCCCATATGCATAGAAATATTACCGTGAAATTTTTTTCCGATCGGTCCATAATTAGTCATAGCTCCCATACAAGGTCCCCTTCCGAAAATCACTTAAAATCAATTAAACGCGCTTAACTCATAACTACATTAAGATATCCATATAAAGTTTGGCAGAAATATTGCTCATATACAGAGAAATATTACTGTGAAATTGTTTTCCTATCGATCCATAATTGATCATAGCTCCCATACAAGGTCCCTTTCAGAAAAACACTTAAGAGCACATAACTCATTACCAAATAATGATATAAATAAATACTATTTTTGTTCATAAATACTATTTTGTAATGCAAAAAGCACTTAATGCTATTTCAAAAATTTTTCACGTTCGGTCTATATTTGGTCATATCTCTCATACTAGGTCCTGCCCCTAAAAGCGCTTTAACCGTATTTAACTATTTGCATTATCAATTTGTGTAGAACAGAATTATATATATGTATGTATTTTTAAAATCCTTAAATCTTTCACACACATGCATACATGCAAATACGAGATATCGCTAAAGCATATCTTAGGGCGTTATAAAAATTTAAATGAAAGTGGCGTTTCTAATGTTCAATAAATCTTGGAATTGTAGTAGATTTAAGCTGTTTAAATCTTGGGATTTTTCTATTTAAGACATGAGAAAACTTATTTCTACAAATATTTTATTAATTAGAAATGTATTAATACAAAAGTTGCTGGTGGAGGGTATTTAAGATTCGGCTCAGCCGAATATAGCACTCTAACTTGTTGTGTTATGACTTTGGATTACAACAAAACAGTAGTCCCCATACTTATCGTGATTTTCGTAACACTGATCTTTACACATTACGTGATCTTGTTCTTACTACGAACTGGAATGATTTATACTACATGACCTCACCAGATGACCAGATTGATTTCCTAAACGAAAACTTACACAGAATATTTGAAAATACCGTTCCGCTTCGTACTAGTCGACCCATTAAAACAAACTTCAATTGGTTTAACAACACAGTTAAAGGCCTAATTAAAAAACGGAATGAAGTATATGCACGTTGGAAAAGATTCCGCACGATAGAACTTCATGATGAATATCGTCGTTGTCGTCAAATTGTAAATAAACACATAAGAAAATGTAAATCAATCTTTTACGCTAATCGATTTAAATCGGCAGTTGACTCCAAGAAAAGATGGCAAATAATACAGGAAATTGGTATTGGACCTAAAAAAACATCTGTCGCCAAAGATGTTGATATCGAAAATCTTAATCAGCAGTTTACTAATGAAACCAATTTAACACCACCTTCTTTTGATAACTCTGCAACCCGGCAACTCTACAACAACTCTACTATGTTACCTCAACGTCAATTCGCATTTGATTGCATAACAGCTCCCGATGTGGTATCGTGTTGTATGTCGGTTAAATCTAACGCTGTAGGATTAGATAACTTACACCCTATATTTCTTAAGCTCATCCTTCCATTTCTGCTAAGCCATATTACTCACATATTTAATACAATTATTACCACGAGCATTTATCCAAGTTGTTGGAAATACGCTAAAATAATACCAGTACCAAAGTCTACCAATGAATATCGTCCCATAGCTATATTACCATATCTATCAAAGGTTTTTGAACGCATTTTACACACACAAATTACTAAATATATATATGATAACTCACTGCTAAGTGTATACCAATCTGGGTTTAGATCTAATCATAGCTGTGTTACTGCCTTAATTAATGTTTCTGATGATATAAGATCAAATATTGATAATAATCTTATTACATTCCTCGTCCTGCTTGATCACTCTAAAGCTTTTGACTGCGTTAACCACGAAATTCTTAGCCGTAAACTGGGGTATCTTTTTCATTTCTCTAACTCTGCTACATCTTTAATGTCCTCCTATTTGTCTCAACGATATCAATCCGTAAGTGTAGATAAGAATTTATCAACTCCATTACCCGTAAGAAATGGTGTTCCACAGGGCTCAATACTTGGACCCTTATTGTTTTCCTTATATATCAATGATCTGCCGTTGCAACTGTTACACTGCTGCATTCACATGTATGCGGATGATGTTCAATTATATCTAAGCTGCCAAAAGAACCTTATAAGTGAATGCATTTCAAAACTTAATCAGGATTTAGAAATTATATCTAAATGGGCATCTGCTAATTCACTACAACTTAATCCAAAAAAATCTAAGTGTATCATTATGTCAAAAAAATCACAAAGCACACATATTGATGCGATCCTTAATGATAATTCGATCACCTTAGGAAGTGAACAAATTGGTATAGTTCAATCAGCTAAGAACTTGGGCATAACCTTTAACAAGGAACTAAAATGGAACTCACATATAAATGTAGTCACTGGTTGCGTGTTTACAATGCTGAGAACATTATATCCCACTCAACACTTAACCCCAACACATATTCGTGAACTTCTTGCTAAAAGCTATGTAATACCAAAACTCTTATACGGTTGTGAAATTTTTGCGTATAGCGATACTGTAAGCGCTAATAGGATAAATGTTGCGTATAATGCTGTTCTCCGTTATGTGTACTGCCTAAAAAGATATGAAGGTACGTCTACTTACTCTAAATCACTATACGGTGTTAATATAAGTGACCTGATGAATATCAGATCTCTGAGTCTATTGCATAAAGTCATTTACACTAAGGAACCAATCTATCTGTTCAATCGTCTTAGATTTGCAAGATCGAACCGAGGACTGAAACTGATCTTACCAAGGCATCGTTCTTTAATCTCAGATTGGCAGTTCTTAATAAGCTCTACTCGTCTTTGGAACTCTCTACCCTCTAATATCCAAGCCATTCGCAATGCAATGCTATTTAAACGTAAATTGATAGAGTTTTTTAGTTAAACTTTTTTCTTCATTCATACTAACTATTATTACACTTTATATTTATGCCTCTTGTACCTAACCTAATAATACTAATAATTTTATTTTATTTTTGTTGTCTTAAATAATTATTTACCTTATATATGTTTTGTATTATTAATATTATTATTGTAAACATTTACACCATATGGTCATTAACTTTGTAATATCACATACTGTAATTTATAAGATTCTATATCTTGTTGTATGTGACATCGAAAATAAATAAATAAATAAATAAATAAATAAATAAATATGGGGGGTAGAATCATTTATGGGCCGATCCTAAAAAAATCGGTAGAAAATTTTGGTTCATAAGAAACTTACCTATACCGAAGTTCATCGCAATACCCTCATTTTTGGGCCAGCAATGAGTGTTAAAGTCATTTTCTGAAGGGGTCCTTATATGGGAGGTAGGGTCAATTTTGGACCGATCCTCAAAAAATTTGAAAGAAAGATTATGACTCATATGAAATTTATTTATTACGAATTTCATCGCTATACTCGTACTTCTAAAGCAGTTATGTCCGTTAAAGCTGTTTTTTGGAGGTCCACTTGTTTGGGGGCTAACCGAAAAAGTGGACCGATATTGCCCATTTTCAATACCAAACAAATCTTAGCCATAGAGAATATTTATGCAAAATTTTAACTGTCCAGCTCCTCTGGTGTTAGGGACCACACGGATTTCAACAGCCAGACGGACATGGCTAGATCGTCTTAGAATTTAATAAGGACACGGAATATATACTTTTATGGATCTATGACCAATATTTCGATGTGTTACAAACGGAATGACAAAATCAATCTATTTTGATGGTGGGTATAAAAATATATATAAAAAAAAACAGATGTATAGTAGGGTGTCCCACTGTTACGCATTTTATATGGAACTTTTTTAGTAAAATCGAATAATGTTAACCCATAAACTGTGAAGGTCAAACTTAAGCTATGCAATATTGGAAAATTTTCTTGAACCCATAGTAAAATATTATTTTGTTTTCAATCAATTTGAAATGAAACTTAGAAAAAATATATAAGGAAGACCCGTATTTATGATGACATCGAAAAAAATCGAAATTAACCCTTAAATGTAAATATATTTTTTATAATTATATAAAATGTCCGTAAAACATGAACAAAATATTCGATGTCATTTTGCGAGTAAATGATGGGTATTTGAGAAAAAACAGATATCAGATTCGGTTTCAGCAGCTAAAAATGTATTAAAATCTATCGAATCGGTTTCAGAAGTTTTCGCAAATCTGCATTTCGTTGGCCTGTGTTATTGTCAATGTGTGTTGCACGGGACACCCTAATATATAGTAGTAATTAGAACAATGATAAAAGCTGCCATGAATATAAAATGCAATCAAATTTATATGTTCATTTCATTTCCTATCAAAATATTGAAAGGAAAATTTGATTATTGTATGTTGCTAAATGAATATGTTATTTAAAGGATAAAAAATGGATAGTAAAACATATGCATATTAAGGTTTTAAACAAAAGTTTCTGAAGTTCCAAACTAAAATTAAAACCACCCAGCAGGGTTTTGAATGGGATATAAATAACGAAACAATTGCAACCGAAGATTACATTTGTCCTTGTAGCAACGAAAAATGCAAATTGCGATTTGTTTACCAGCTTTTGTGGACAGTGGCTGAAAATAACTTCTTCAACTCTCAAAATAATTATAATAAAATAAGTTTTTGTTTCATTAAACTTAATGCATTTTTGACAAAAATTTCTTATTTTGTCACAAACAATTTAAGTTTTAGCTTAAGTTTATTTAACCTTTACTTTTGGTAAGAGTAAATTAATAAAGTTTTTTGTTTTCTTAATTTTGTTTTAGGAACTCATGTCTTGTTGCTGTGCTTTTCTTTTTTTATACCCTACACCACTTTAGTGGGGAGGGTATATTGGATTTGTGCTGATGTTTGTAACATACAAAAATATTCCTAGACCCACCTTAAAATATACCAATCGGCTTAGAATCGTTTTCTGAGTCGATTAAGCTATGTCCGTCCGTCCGTCCGTCTGGCTGGCTGGCTGGCTGTCCATGTAAACCTTGTGCGCAAGGTACAGGTCGCAATTTTCAAGATAATTGGATGAAATTTGGCACGCACGTTTTATTTGACCTAAGGACGAAGCCTATTGAAAATGGTTAAAATCGGTCCATTATTTCACCTAGCCCCCATACAACAGAACCCCCCGAAAAGGGCTTCTGAGCTCATAATTATGTTAAATATACAGATATATCGATAAAATACGGCACAACTAAGTTTTATAGAAGTCTTGATGATCCTGCCAAATTTCATAAAGATCGGGCCACATTTGACCCTAGCTCTCATACAAAGTCCCCTTCAGAAAATTACTTGAATGTCCCAAATTAGCTTATAAACACAAATATCGCGATGAAATTCAGCACAATAAAATATTATGTCAATATAAATATATTCACAAAATTTTATCGGGCTTGGTCCATATTTGCCCCTAGCCCCCATATAAAGCCTCTTTCAGAAAATTAGTTTTTCATCCATAAATTGCTTAAATGTATCGGAACAAGGGAATATTGAAGATAAATGCTTTATTATGAAAAGTAAATCACATTTAATTTTCATAACTGGTGTAGGGTATCATATGGTCGGCCACGCCCGACTATAATTTCTTACTTGTTTTTTAGTACAGACATGTCTGTAAAGTTTAAGTTTATTCAAACGTAGTAAATTTTTTATTTGTTACAAAAAAAAAAACTTTGGTGTTTTTTCGACATTTTTATAAAAGGTTTTCCATTAAGAACGAAAAGGAGTTAAATTTGAGATTCTTTCATAATTTGTTAAGAACTGTATAAAGTTCTTGTGAGGTAAATTTCGGTTGAATAAACCGTCATGATACATCAATAGAGATTGATGGAGGGATGGGCGATTGTAATTTTATTAAAAACAAATTCTTACTTTCTTATGAAAACCCCTATATAACAGAACTAATCATGTTTAACCTTGATTTTAGGGTTCGTGATATATTTTTAGAAGTAATTTTCTAAGATTTTAGATTCATAGATTTTGACATTATGTTACTTTTTATTATTGGGTTTGTGCTGATGTTTATAACGCACAATAATATTGGTCCTATATCCACCTTAAAGTATACCAATCGGCTTAAAATCATTTTCTGAGTCGATTTAGCTATGTCCGTCCGTCTGTCTGTCCGTCCGTCCATGTAAACCTTGTAATCAAACTACAGGCAATTTTGAAGATAATTCAATGAAATTTGGTATATGATCTTATATTGTCACAGGGACGAAGCCTATTGATATTGGTTAACATCGGTCCATTATTTCACCTAGCCCGCATACAACTGAACCCTTGAATAGGGCTTGTAAACCTTGTAATAAAACTACAGGACGCAATTTTAAAGATAATTCAATGAAATTTGGCACATGATCTTCTATGGTATCGGAGACGAAGAATATTGAAAATGCCCCCCAACAACTGAACCCGACGAATGGGGCTTTCAAGTTCATAATTATGTTTAATATAATCGTATCTTGACAAAAAGCTGCAAAACCAAGTTATATACCAGCCTTGATGACTCACATGAATTTTAGAATTATAGCGTCTCATTTGACCATAGCCCCTATACAAAGCCCTCTTCAAAATTTGACTTAAATGTCCACAATTTTATTCAGCAATAAATGGCTTAAGTATATCTGGGACAAGGTACTAAATCACATTTTATTTTTATAACAGGTGTAGCGTATTATATGGTCGGCCTCGCCCGACTATAATTTCACTATTTAAGCAGTTGAATCAACCAGTATTTAAAAATGTTTAAATGAAAATTCTGATAGAAGGACTTCTTATTTGTAGTCGATTCATTTTATTAAATCTTTCTCTTTATCTACCAATTCTTTAATAAATAAAACTTTTGTCTATAAACGATTTTGGGTTCATTAATATCGAATCTACATTTATGATAATAATACTCAAGAGAAACAAATAAAATGCTTCAATAGTTTTCTATTCTTTACTACAACATTTCTTATGAATTTGAGACAACTAATACTTGCTTGTTTCTTGGGTAAATCTCGACAATATTCGATTATTATGACTAAACAAAACCATTTATTTATTTATGTATTTGCTGTCAACAAGCCAGAAGATTGGAAAATGTTACATATAATTCCCAGTGAAACTCATATTAGCAAAATAGAATAAAATACAATAAAAAACTTATAAATAAGTGACAATGGAATACAATTTATGATTTGCTTCAATTTGTATTTGTACAAAAATAAAAAGAACAAAATTGGAAAATAAAAACATAAATATATTTTTTAATATAATGTTTCCTTGTATACTTTTAAAAATGGCTTATATCTGGAAATTCGTTGTTATTTATAACTTTATTTTTATCAGAAAAGTAAATAACATTACAAAAAAATGGAATATTTTTAACAAATTATTGTAAATTATTCTAATTGGTAAGGCACTGAAAACATTCCAAAAAATATATTTTAAATTTTTTCTCGTATTCAGTACATTTGATTGAGAAGTATATCTCCAGGAGATTCCCAAAAACGCTATTCCTCGGTAAACTCTAATGTACATAAGAATGTTGGATTCAGTTATGCTCGAAAAGTTATAAGTGCCAACTATATTCTAAGAACGTTATGATCCTTTGAGATTTCCTTCTCTAAAAAAAGAGAGAATGTGAAACAAGACTATAATCTAAAGGCACACAGCCAATTTCCTGACCAACAATAAGTTCAACTATCAGTCCGGACTATTCAGTACTCAATTATCTGACTAGAAACTTATCTGCACAGTAGTCTAGCCCAAAGTATAGTTAATAGTCAGTAGTGACTAGCCTATAGTCTAGGCATTAGAATAGCATATAGTCTAGTCAATAGACTAATAAATCATTTAATCAATGACTGTTAATAGTTTAGTCAATAGACAAGTCAAGTATTTATTTAACAGGCAGGTCTATAGGTTAGTTAGTTAGTTAGTTAGTTAGTTAGTTAGTTAGTTAGTTAGTTAGTTAGTTAGTTAGTTAGTTAGTTAGTTAGTTAGTTAGTTAGTTAGTTAGTTAGTTAGTTAGTTAGTTAGTTAGTTAGTTAGTTAGTTAGTTAGTTAGTTAGTTAGTTAGTTAGTTAGTTAGTTAGTTAGTTAGTTAGTAGTTAGTTAGTTAGTTAGTTAGTTAGTTAGTTAGTTAGTTCTAGTTAGTTAGTTAGTTAGTTAGTTAGTTAGTTAGTAGTTAGTTAGTTAGTTAGTTAGTTAGTTAGTTAGTTAGTTAGTTAGTTAGTTAGTTAGTTAGTTAGTTAGTTAGTTAGTTAGTTAGTTAGTTAGTTAGTTAGTTAGTTAGTTAGTTAGTAGTTAGTTAGTTAGTAGTTAGTTAGTTAGTTAGTTAGTTAGTTGTTAGTTAGTTAGTTAGTTAGTTAGTTAGTTAGTTAGTTAGTTAGTTAGTTAGTTAGTTAGTTAGGTTAGTTAGTTAGTTAGTTAGTTAGTTAGTTAGTTAGTTAGTTAGTTAGTTAGTTAGTTAGTTAGTTAGTTAGTTAGTTAGTTAGTTAGTTAGTTAGTTAGTTAGTAGTTAGTTAGTTAGTTAGTAGTTAGTTAGTTAGTTTAGTTAGTTAGTTAGTTAGTAGTTAGTTAGTAGTTAGTTAGTTAGTTAGTTAGTTCGTTAGTTAGTTAGTAGAGTTAGTTAGTTAGTTAGTTAGTTAGTTAGTAGTTAGTTAGTTAGTAGTAGTTAGTTAGTTAGTTGTAGTTAGTTAGTAGTTAGTTAGTTATTAGTTAGTAGTTAGTTAGTTAGTTAGTTAGTAGTTAGTTAGTTAGTTAGTTAGTTAGTTAGTTAGTTAGTTAGTTAGTTAGTTAGTTAGTAGTTGTAGTTAGTTAGTGTTAGTAGTTAGTTAGTTAGTAGTAGTTAGTAGTTAGTAGTAGTTAGTTAGTAGTTAGTTAGTTAGTTAGTAGTAGTAGTTAGTTAGTTAGTTAGTTAGTTAGTTAGTTAGTTAGTAGTTAGTTAGTTAGTAGTTAGTTAGTTAGTAGTTAGTTAGTTAGTTAGTTAGTTAGTTAGTTAGTTAGTTGTTAGTTAGTTAGTTAGTAGTAGTTAGTTAGTTAGTTAGTTAGTTAAGTTAGTTAGTTAGTTAGTTAGTTAGTTAGTTAGTTAGTTAGTAGCAAATCGAGAAAGAAAGAGTTGTCATTCTTGTGGCATCTTACATATAAATTAAATACGAAAGTTCGTATACCTGTAAAATCATTAAAGTTTAAACTTGCAAAAGTGGACGTGACACCTCCCATACGGATTAAATAATAAAGTTCGTATATTTGGGCAGTAGATAAGAATCCTCAACTATTGACGACAAACTTATACTGACATATGTATGCTTATAGCCTCTATCACCACTAGTGTGTTGGAGGATATTAAAATAATCATTTTAACCAAATTCTATGAGATATTCAAAAATTACATTTAATACTCAAAAAATCCTTGGATATATTTAAATATGTATACAAATCTAAGTATCATTAAGATTAAACTGCTGTAGAAATTTAGCAAATTACTTTAAATCTTAATTACTCACATAACTGGCCTTAATTGTTATTAGAAAAGTTAATATTAAAAGTTAATTAACTAAGATGATTCGACGGAATCTGCTGAAAGTTAAACAAAAGTAAAAAGTAAAGAAATATATATTAAACGTATTTAGCTCACTTCAATCACCTTGTAATAGAAGATAACATGAGTAAATGACCTTTAATTGTTTCAAAGGAAAATATATTGTGGTTAAATCAAGAAGCAACATTTCCACTTGAAATAATTCTTCTCGTAAAAAACAATCAATGGAATATTTATATCACATAAACACCATTATGAGAAACTATAATTAACACAGGCCAACGAATTGTGGGTTTGTAAAAACTTTTGAAACCAATTTATGGGTTAACATTATTCGATTTTTATCTGAAATTGATTCGATTTTTATCTGAAATATAGACCAATCTAAAGTTGGAAAATTAATACATGTTAATTTAATATTATTTTTGTAATAAAGATATTTCAAAATATTTTCTTAAAATTGATATAGATTTTTGAAGAACACTTGTGTTTATTTACAAGACATTCGTCTTTACAAAGAAAAATTACCATTTAATATACCAATTAATATTTTAGTAGATAATATAAAAATATAATTTTCTATTTCCATAGACTAGTCTATAGGCTAGTGAATAGACTAGTTTATAAACTAGCGAATAGACAAGTCTATAGACTAGAAAATATACTGGTTTATAAGCTAGTGAATAGACTAGTCTATAGGCTAGTGTAAAGACTAGTCTATAGGCTAGTGTAAAGACTAGTCTATAGGCTAATGTAAAGACTAGTCTATAGGCTAGTGTAAAGACTAGTCTATAGGCTACTCTAAAGACTAGTTTATAGGCTAGTGTAAAGACTAGTCTATAGGCTAGTGTAAAGACTAGTCTATAGGCTAGTGTAAAGACTAGTCTATAGGCTAGTGTAAAGACTAGTCTATAGGCTAGTGTAAAGACTAGTCTATAGGCTAGTGTAAAGACTAGTATATAGGCTAGTGTAAAGACTAGTCTATAGGCTAGTGAACTGACTAGTCTATTGGCTAGTTAATAGACTAGTCTATAGGCTAGTGCAAAGACTAGTCTATAGGCTAGTGAATATACTAGTCTATAGGCTAGTGATCAGACTAGTCTTTAGGCTAGTGAACAGACTAGTATATGGGCTAGTGAAAAGACTAGTCTATAAGCTAGTTAATAAACTAGCCTATAGTCTAGTGAATAGTCTAGTTCATAGGCTAGTGAAAAGACTAGTATATAGGCTGGTGAATGGACTAATCTATAAGAAAGTGAATACATTATTAGTTAATAGGCTAGTAAAAAGACTAGTATATAGGCCAGTGAATAGACCAGTCTATAGGCTAGTGAATAGACTAATCTATAGGCTAGTGAATAGACTAGTGTATAGGCTAGTGAATAGACTAATATATAGGCTAATGAATACACTATTCTATAGGCTAGTGAATAGACTAGTCTATAGCCTAGTGAATAATCTAGTTTATAGGCTCTTGAATAGACTAGTGTATAGGCTAGTTAATAGAATACTCTATAGATTGGTGAACAGACGAGTCTATAGACTAGCTAATAGACTAGTCTATAAGGTAGTGAATACACTACTCTATAGGCTAGTGAATAGACTACTCTACGGGCTAGTGAATAGTCTATATGCTAGTGAATAGACTAGTCTATATGCTAGTGAATAGATTAGTCTATAGGCTTAGTGAATTGACTAATCCATAGGCTAGTCTATAGGCTAGTGAATAGACTAGTCTATATGCTAGTGAATAGACTAGTCTATAGGCTAGTGAATAGACTAGTCTATAGGCTAGTGAATAGACTAGTCTATAGGCTAGTGAATAGACTAGTCTAAAAGCTACTGAATAGACTAGTCTATAGGCTAGTTTATAGGCTAGTGAATAGACTACTCTATAGGCTAGTGAATAGACTAGTCTATAGGCTAGTTTATAGGCTAGTCTATAGGCTAATGAATAGGCTAATATTTAAGGTAGTGAAAACACTAGTTTATAGGCTAGTGAATAGACTAGTCAATGGATTAGTTCATAGTTAACATACAAGTACATAGTCTAGACCATAAAAAAACCATTATTGACTATTCCATAGACTAGCTATAAATTTTTATACCCTCCACCACCATCAGTGGTGATAGAGGGTATATATAACTTTGTCATTCCGTGTGTAACACCAAGAAATATTCATCTGAGACCCAACAAAGTATATATATTCTGGATCCTTATCAAATTCTGAGTCGATTTAGCTATGTCCGTCTGTCCGTCTGTCCGTCTGTCTGTGTAAAACACGCTCACGATAAAACGAAGCAATAGAGCTTAACCAAATTCACCCAAAATGTTCTTCATTTTCCTAAGTTGTTTGGTATTGCAAATGGGCAAAATCGGTTCACACCGGGAAAAGTTATGAATCAAAATTTAAAACAACCTCGGAAAAAAATAAGCATTTTTTACACATTCTGATGTAATTTTCTCGAAAACTATGCAAGATAATTCCATGGAAATCACCATACATTCGTTTCTGTACAAGATCTTGATCCCTGCTGAAAATTGCCAGAATCGGTCCACAATTTCATATACCTCCCATACAAAAGTACATATTCCCGGAAAATGGGTTTTTTGTTAATAACTTCCGCCACAATGTCGATATCTTCACAAAATTTTACAAATTAAAATCTTATGTCAATAGAATTCTTTCAGAGTAAAAATTTTATGGATCGGTTCATAATTGGACATAGCTCCCATACAAGGTCCCCTCCCGAAAATCACTTAAACGCGCATAACTCATTACTTAATTAAGATATCCAAATAAAATTTGGTATAAGTATTGCCCATATGCATAGAAATATTACTGTGAAAGTTTTTTCCGATCGGTCCATAATTGGTCATAGCTCCCATACAAGGTCCCCTCCCGAAAATCACTTAAACGCGCTTAACTCATAACTAAATTAAGATATCCATATAAAATTTGGTACAAATATTACTCATATGCACAGAAATATTGTTGTGAAATTTTTTTCCGATCGGTCCATAATTGATCATAGCTCCCATACAAGGTCCCCTCCCGAAAATCACTTAAACGCGCATAACTCATTACTAAATTAAGATATCCAAACAAAATTTGGTACAAGTATTGCCCATATGCATAGAAATATTACTGTGAAATTTTTTTCCGATCGGTCCATAATTGGTCATAGCTCCCATACAAGGTCCCCTCTCGAAAATCACTTAAACGCGCATAACTCATTACTAAATTAAGATATCCAAATAAAATTTGGTATAAATATTGCCCATATGAATAGAAATATTATTGTGAAAGTTTTTTCCGATCGGTCCATAATTGGTCATAGCTCCCATACAAGGTCCCCTCCCGAAAATCACTTAAACGCGCATAACTCAGTACTAAATTAAGATATCCATATAAAATTTGGTATAAGTATTGCCCATATGCATAGAAATATTACCGTGAAATTTTTTTCCGATCGGTCCATAATTAGTCATAGCTCCCATACAAGGTCCCCTTCCGAAAATCACTTAAAATCAATTAAACGCGCTTAACTCATAACTACATTAAGATATCCATATAAAGTTTGGCAGAAATATTGCTCATATACAGAGAAATATTACTGTGAAATTGTTTTCCTATCGATCCATAATTGATCATAGCTCCCATACAAGGTCCCTTTCAGAAAAACACTTAAGAGCACATAACTCATTACCAAATAATGATATAAATAAATACTATTTTTGTTCATAAATACTATTTTGTAATGCAAAAAGCACTTAATGCTATTTCAAAAATTTTTCACGTTCGGTCTATATTTGGTCATATCTCTCATACTAGGTCCTGCCCCTAAAAGCGCTTTAACCGTATTTAACTATTTGCATTATCAATTTGTGTAGAACAGAATTATATATATGTATGTATTTTTAAAATCCTTAAATCTTTCACACACATGCATACATGCAAATACGAGATATCGCTAAAGCATATCTTAGGGCGTTATAAAAATTTAAATGAAAGTGGCGTTTCTAATGTTCAATAAATCTTGGAATTGTAGTAGATTTAAGCTGTTTAAATCTTGGGATTTTTCTATTTAAGACATGAGAAAACTTATTTCTACAAATATTTTATTAATTAGAAATGTATTAATACAAAAGTTGCTGGTGGAGGGTATTTAAGATTCGGCTCAGCCGAATATAGCACTCTAACTTGTTATTATACATTTTAGCTCTTGCTCTCCCCTCTATGGCACTCCTTTATAGAAGATATGATTTCTATACTTCCCTCACTTAAAAATACTCCCTTCCATTGTAAAAACTTAACCCATAAAAAAACTAAAAATGTTTCTTCTCGTTTGTCTGGTAATAAAATATTTTTGTTTCCTTGACATTTGCCTTTTAGCTCAAAGTCATAAAATAAAATTTGTTTGTAATTTAATGCTGCCTTTGTAACTTTAACACATCGTATTCCAATAATATAAAACTCATACCAATTTGTGCCCAAAGGAACCCGTGTTCTTTTGCATGTAGTTAAACCACAATAAATTGTTATGACTTTTATTTAGTCATCGTTCGTTAGTTGCCCATGGCTTATAATTATTGTTATGGCAAATATTACCAAATAAACTGTGTACAAATTATTTATATAGTTACTACAATTTGTTTTAATATGTAACAGAAGAAAACAAGTAATTTGAAACTTTTTGGTTGTAAACATATTTTGAATGTTAACGACTTGTTTTCGTCGCCGGCGTCATTGTAATATAGAGTTAATAGGCTGTTAAATAATTTGGTTAAATATTTTGTCTAATTATGTTAATCAATATAGAAGTTATTAATTAAAAGGTTCAATGGTGGGTAAATATTGTGGAAATTTTTAAGATTATAATTATTATCTAAAATTGAAAAATAAAATCATCATATTATATGTTCTGCCCTTAAAATTTAATACTTATTAACATAATTTGTAATTCTTTTATAAATGTGTTAAAGAAAACCTTAATTCTATTTCATTGTATGATCATAAAATCTCTACACAAACACGGTTGCGTATAAGTGTCAGAGGTACTTAATTAATATCAAGTATACGTCCCGTATTAAATAAATTAAATAATATAATCATAGATTCCACACATTAAAATTCCATATAATTTTTGATTAAATACTTTTCGTGGTATATATTTTATTATTAGAATATTTAGTAAATTTCTACTTTGTAAATATTTACCAAGATTTAATTAGTCACAAAAGCCAGTAACTAGTAAGAAACCAGGATGGGATATAGCATAATTGTTGAACTATTTATAAAATAAATATGTGAGTAGTATCTTAACTAGTTTCTTTTTATTATTATTTCCTTTCAGTCAACTTTCCCTAAATTCGTAAACTTAATTACTACATACACAATTCGTTTAATGTTTACTATACATTACACTTTATATTCATACTCAGAAACACCTACATATAAATAACTGAGATTTACCACAGAAAATATAAGAGAGTATCTGTTTAATTCCATTTAACACGGCATCCTGCCGTGAATTTTATGTCCCGTAGTAAGAGCTTAACAAATTTAATTAATATTTACCAAAGTATAAACACATATGATTACATAAATATACCAAACTGCCTGAAAAACTTAAAAATGGTTTGGGAATTTTATGACAGTTTAATACTTTTTAAATATATTTTATGCGATTTTAAAAACTTAACCAGATTTTTATGGTAGAGGTTAGTATCTATATTTTATCTACAATTTTTTTATCAAATGAAGTTAAAAAGACTATAGAAATTTTGAATTATTTAGTTCAGTTCTAGTTCAGTTCTTGTACAGTTCTAGTACAGTTCTAGTTCAGTTCTAGTTCAGTTCTAGTTCAGTTCTAGTTCAGTTCTAGTTCAGTTCTAGTTCAGTTCTAGTTCAGTTCTAGTTCAGTTCTAGTTCAGTTCTAGTTCAGTTCTAGTTCAGTTCTAGTTCAGTTCTAGTTCAGTTCTAGTTCAGTTCTAGTTCAGTTCTAGTTCAGTTCTAGTTCAGTTCTAGTTCAGTTCTAGTTCAGTTCTAGTTCAGTTCTAGTTCAGTTCTAGTTCAGTTCTAGTTCAGTTCTAGTTCAGTTCTAGTTCAGTTCTCTATTTCAGTTCTAGTTCAGTACTAGTTGAGTTCTAGTTCGTTCTAGTTCAGTTCTAGTTCAGTTCTAGTTCAGTTCTAGTTCAGTTCTAGTTCAGTTCTAGTTCAGTTCTAGTTCAGTTCTAGTTCAGTTCTAGTTCAGTTCTAGTTCAGTTCTAGTTCAGTTCTAGTTCAGTTCTAGTTCAGTTCTAGTTCAGTTCTAGTTCAGTTCTAGTTCAGTTCTAGTTCAGTTCTAGTTCAGTTCTAGTTCAGTACTAGTTGAGTTCTAGTTGAGTTCTAGTTCAGTTCTAGTTCAGTTTAGTTCAGTTCTAGTTCAGTTCTAGTTCAGTTCTAGTTCAGTTCTAGTTCAGTTTCTAGTTCAGTTCTAGTTCAGTTCTAGTTCAGTTCTAGTTCAGTTCTAGTTCAGTTCAGTTCTAGTTCAGTTAGTTCAGTTCTAGTTCAGTTCTAGTTCAGTTCTAGTTCAGTTCTAGTTCAGTTCTAGTTCAGTTCTAGTTCAGTTATAGTTCAGTTCTAGTTCAGTTCTAGTTCAGTTCTAGTTCAGTCTAGTTCAGTTCTCGTTCAGTTCTAGTTCAGTCTAGTTCAGTTCTAGTTCAGTTTAGTTCAGTTCTAGTTCAGTTCTAGTTCAGTTCTAGTTCAGTTCTAGTTCAGTTCTAGTCAGTTCTAGTTCAGTACTAGTTGAGTTCTAGTTCAGTTCTAGTACAGTTCTAGTACAGTTCTAGTTCAGTTATAGTTCAGTTCTAGTTCAGTTCTAGTTCAGTTCTAGTTCAGTCTAGTTCGTTCTAGTTCAGTTCTAGTTCAGTTCTAGTTCAGTTCTAGTTCAGTTCTAGTTCAGTTCTAGTTCAGTTCTAGTTCAGTTCTAGTTCAGTTCTAGTTCAGTTCTAGTTCAGTTCTAGTTCAGTTCTAGTTCAGTTCTAGTTCAGTTTCTAGTTCAGTTCTAGTTCAGTTCAGTCAGTTCTAGTTCAGTTCTAGTTCAGTTCTGAGTTCAGTTCTAGTTCAGTTCTAGTTCAGTTCTAGTCAGTTCTAGTTCAGTTCTAGTTCAGTTCTAGTTCAGTTCTAGTTCAGTTCTAGTTCAGTTCTAGTTCAGTTCTAGTTCAGTTCTAGTTCAGTTCTAGTTCAGTTCTAGTTTAGTTAGTTCAGTTCTAGTTCAGTTCTAGTTCAGTTCTAGTTCAGTTCTAGTTCAGTTCTAGTTCAGTTCTAGTTCAGTTCTAGTTCAGTTCTAGTTCAGTTCTAGTTCAGTTCTAGTTCAGTTCTAGTTCAGTTCTAGTTCAGTTCTAGTTCAGTTCTAGTTCAGTTCTAGTTCAGTTCTAGTTCCTTTAATAAAATTCTAAAAAAAAAAAAAAAAAAAAAAAAGTTCTAGTTCAGTTCTAGTTCAGTTCTAGTTCAGTTCTAGTTCAGTTCTAGTTCAGTTCTAGTTCAGTTTCTAGTTCAGTTCTAGTTCAGTTCTAGTTCAGTTCTAGTTTCAGTTCTAGTTCAGTTCTAGTTCAGTTCTAGTTCAGTTCTAGTTCAGTTCTAGTTCAGTTCTAGTTCAGTTCTAGTTCAGTTCTAGTTCAGTTCTAGTTCAGTTCTAGTTCAGTTCTAGTTCAGTTCTAGTTCAGTTCTAGTTCAGTTCTAGTTCAGTTCTAGTTCAGTTCTAGTTCAGTTCTAGTTCAGTTCTAGTTCAGTTCTAGTTCAGTTCTAGTTCAGTTCTAGTTCAGTTCTAGTTCAGTTCTAGTTCAGTTCTAGTTCAGTTCTAGTTCAGTTCTAGTTCAGTTCTAGTTCAGTTCTAGTTCAGTTCTAGTTCAGTTCTAGTTCAGTTCTAGTTCAGTTCTCTATTTCAGTTCTAGTTCAGTACTAGTTGAGTTCTAGTTCAGTTCTAGTTCAGTTCTAGTTCAGTTCTAGTTCAGTTCTAGTTCAGTTCTAGTTCAGTTCTAGTTCAGTTCTAGTTCAGTTCTAGTTCAGTTCTAGTTCAGTTCTAGTTCAGTTCTAGTTCAGTTCTAGTTCAGTTCTAGTTCAGTTCTAGTTCAGTTCTAGTTCAGTACTAGTTGAGTTCTAGTTCAGTTCTAGTTCAGTTCTAGTTCAGTTCTAGTTCAGTTCTAGTTCAGTTCTCTATTTCAGTTCTAGTTCAGTACTAGTTGAGTTCTAGTTCAGTTCCTGTTCAGTTCTAGTTCAGTTGGTCACTGATAGACAAAACAATGCAAATGTACTTTGTGTAACATTAGGAAGAATTGTATCTATTGAAAAAGAGTGCTATAATTATTTGACGGAGTGTATACGATTTTTTATTTATAAGTATTCTTTGTAACAATATTTCTTTCAAAAAACATGATTAAGTTAATAAAGTAGAAAATGACTCATTGTTTATTACAGAAGTTACAAGTAATCTTAATTACAAACTTAAACAAAAGTAAGGATGTACCTTAGACCTGCCCGTAAAATTTTTCCGATTTTAAAATAAATCTTAAAATTGTCAACTATTAATAACAGGTATTTGTAAAATAATATTTACAAAAATGTTCATCTTTTAGTTTTAGGATTAAGAAGGAAAATTAAAATCCTTCTTATGCAAATATATTTTTGAGGGCAGGCTTACGAAGCATACAGCTTTTTTAATACTGAGACTCAGCAAAAACAAATATTTACAATTCATACTTAAATTTTTTTCGGCAAATCTGACTAAAATTGTTTTTAACTATAATTAAATTTCCAAAAGAGTGGAAACGCTAAGAAAAATGTCTATTTACCTTTTTAGCTCAATTGTAGTAGTCTCAAAAGTTATTATTTGTAACAAGTTTTTTACGAATACTCTATACTTTAACGCTACTAGACATTCTGTCGTCCATAAAATTTTGTTTTAATATTTTATATTTTCTTTTTACTAGTTTAAGAGAATTTGTTTAAAATTAAAGTTTCAAATTTGTTCATTATTCTAATGTTAGCTTAAATAAGCCATGGCTAAAATAGCGTTTTTAGAAAAGTTTTTCTTTATACTTTCTTTGCAATAGTTTAAAGGTTTCAACATCAACCAGATGCATAAAACTTTACTGTTAAAGTTAAGAGAACTGTAAGTTAAAGTAAAACTTTGCATACAATATTTGTAACTAACGTGTTGAACATGAATGTTAGTTTTACACGTTCTACAATCGATGACGACCTACATAATCAGGATGCAAATATTTTGTGGTAAGACAAATTATTAACTTTTTAGTTAGTTAGTTAGTTAGTTAGTAGTTAGTTAGTTAGTTAGTTAGTAGTTAGTTAGTTAGTTAGTTAGTTAGTTAGTTAGTTAGTAGTTAGTTAGTTAGTTAGTTAGTTAGTTAGTTAGTTAGTTAGTTAGTTAGTTAGTTAGTTAGTTAGTTAGTTAGTTAGTTAGTTAGTAGTTAGTTAGTTAGTTAGTTAGTAGTTAGTTAGTTAGTTAGTTAGTAGTTAGTTAGTTAGTTAGTTAGTTAGTTAGTTAGTTAGTTAGTTAGTAGTTAGTTAGTTAGTTAGTTAGTTAGTTAGTTAGTTAGTTAGTTAGTTAGTTAGTTAGTTAGTTAGTTAGTTAGTTAGTTAGTTAGTAGTTAGTTAGTTAGTTAGTTAGTTAGTTAGTTAGTTAGTAGTTAGTTAGTTCGTTTTTTAGTTAGTTAGTTAGTTAGTTAGTTAGTATGTTAGTTAGTAGTTAGTTAGTTAGTTAGTTAGTTAGTTAGTTAGTTAGTTAGTTAGTTAGTTAGTTAGTTAGTTAGTTAGTTAGTTAGTAGTTAGTGTAGTTAGTTAGTTAGTTAGTTTTTAGTTAGTTAGTTAGTTAGTTAGTTAGTTAGTAGTTAGTTAGTTAGTTAGTTAGTTAGTTAGTTAGTTAGTAGTTAGTTAGTTAGTTAGTTAGTTAGTTAGTTAGTTAGTTAGTTAGTTAGTTAGTTAGTTGTAGTTAGTTAGTTAGTTAGTAGTTAGTTAGTTAGGTAGTTAGTTAGTTAGTTAGGTTAGTAGTTAGTTAGTTAGTAGTTAGTTAGTTAGTTAGTTAGTAGTAGTTAGTAGTTAGTTAGTTAGTAGTTAGTTAGTTAGTTAGTTAGTTAGTAGTTAGTTAGTTAGTTAGTAGTTAGTAGTTAGTTAGTTAGTTAGTTAGTTAGTTAGTTAGTTAGTTAGTTAGTTAGTTAGTTAGTTAGTTAGTTAGTTAGTTAGTTAGTTAGTTAGTTAGTTAGTTAGTTAGTTAGTTAGTTAGTTAGTTAGTAGTTAGTTAGTTAGTTAGTTAGTTAGTTAGTTAGTTAGTTAGTTAGTTAGTTAGTTAGTTAGTTAGTTAGTTAGTTAGTTAGTTAGTTAGTTAGTTAGTTAGTTAGTTAGTGTTAGTTAGTTAGTTAGTTAGTTAGTTAGTTAGTTAGTTAGTTAGTAGTAGTTAGTTAGTTAGTTAGTTAGTTAGTTAGTTAGTTAGTAGTTAGTAGTTAGTAGTAGTTAGTTAGTTAGTAGTTAGTTAGTTAGTTAGTTAGTTAGTTAGTTAGTTAGTAGTTAGTTAGTTCGTTAGTTAGTTAGTTAGTTAGTTAGTTAGTTAGTAGTGTAGTTAGTTAGTTAGTTAGTTAGTTAGTTAGTTAGTTAGTTAGTTAGTTAGTTAGTTAGTTAGTAGTTAGTTAGTTAGTAGTAGTTAGTTAGTTAGTTAGTTAGTTAGTTAGTTAGTTAGTTAGTTAGTTAGTTAGTTAGTTAGTTAGTTAGTTAGTTAGTTAGTAGTTAGTTAGTAGTTAGTTAGTTAGTTAGTTAGTTAGTGTTAGTTAGTAGTTAGTTAGTTAGTTAGTTAGTTAGTTAGTTAGTTAGTTAGTTAGTAGTTAGTTAGTTAGTTAGTTAGTAGTTAGTTAGTTAGTTAGTAGTTAGTTAGTTAGTAGTAGTTAGTTAGTTAGTTAGTTAGTTAGTTAGTTAGTTAGTTAGTAGTTAGTTAGTTAGTAGTTAGT
>NW_023996738.1:0-33825 GCF_015586225.1 Lucilia sericata
CTCTTCTGTTATCAACTATATATAGATCAACCAATCTTGATCGACTAGTTTTTGATCGACTAGTCTGTGATCAATTAGTATCTGATCGACTATTCTTTGATCTGCCAGCCTCTCATCGACTAGTCTCTGAACTAGTAGTCTTTGATCATCTAGTCTCTTATCGACTATTCTTTGACAGATAGTCTTTGATCGACTAGTCTGTGATCTGATCTGCCAGCATCTAGTTGACTAGTCTCTGATTGATTAGTCTACAATCGAAAAGTCTTTGATCATCTAGTCTCTGATCGACTACTCTCTGAACGAATAGTCTTTTATCGACCCTTTTGTAAACAACTACTCTCTGAATGACTAGTCTCTGATCAATTATATTTAGATCTATCAGTCTTGATCAACTAGTTTTTGCTTGAATAGTATCTTTGATCTGTCAGCATCTCATCGACTATTCTCTGATCTAGTAGTATTTGATCAACACTAGTCTCTGATCGACTACTATTTGACGGGTAGTCTTTGATCGATTAGTCTGCGATCGACTCTAGTTTGATCTGCCAGCATCTAGTTGATTAGTCTCTGATTGATTTGTCTGCGATCGATTAGTCTGTAATCGACTACTCTCTGATCCACTAATCTTTGATCAGCTAGTCTCTGATTGACTACTTTCTGAACGAATAGTCTTTTATCGAATAATCTTTTTTACTCGATGAATATCTAATCTTTGATCTACTTGTCTCCGATCGACTATTCTACCTGCTAGTCTCTGATCAACTAGGTTTCTAGGTTCTGATCGACTACTCTCTGAACGAGAAGTTTTTGTTCTACTAGTATCTGATAGATTATTCTTTGATCTGCAGCCACTCATCGACTAGTCTCTGATCTAGTAATCATTGATTAACTACTCTGTGACCGACTAGGATCTAATCGACTATTCTTTGATCTGCCAGGCTCTCATTGACTAGACTCAAGTCAAGTAATCTTTGATCAACTAGTAGTCTTCGATCGACTAATTTCTGATCGACTATTGTTTGAACTTCCCCTCTCTGGTCAGCTATTCTTTGATCTGAAAGTCTCTGATGGACCAGTCTCTGATCAACTAGTCTCTGAACGACTAGCATTTGATCAACTATCCTCTAACCGACTAGTTTTTGATCCACTATTATTAGATATCCTTGTCTCCGAAATATTCATTGAACTGACACTCTCTGGTCGACTATTCCTTGATTTTCAACTCTCTGATTGAGTATTCACTAAACTAGTCTTTGATAGAGCAGCTTCCGATCGATCAGTCTCTGTTGCACTAGTTTGTCATCGAATAGTGTCTGATTAACTAATATTTTAAAAAATCTTTGCATATTTTATCATCAACTATATAATAAAAATGATGAGTAATATAATATTTGTAACAAATATTACGTGACTGTCATCGACTACCAGCCTCTATAAATGATCTGATTTATTGTCATACAATTTAAAATGAGCACAAAAAAGTGCAAAAATAACAAAAAATTGTTTTATGATGACTATAGTAATATCATTTCATTGATAACTCTTTAAAAAGCAACAAGAAATACTATAATTTACTACTCATAAGTACGTTTAGTTTTGTAAAATTAGCAAGGTTTTAATTTAGTTCCACTACCTGTTTATAATTGGTAATTATTTCCTCATTTATATATGAACAAATTAAAAAAATAGTTTTCTTTTAAATATGACACATGTCATCAATTAAGTTACTTTAAATTAAATTAAATCATTTAATAAAAGAAAAAATGCGAAATTAAATTATGCTCCATCAAACTGCCAAAATGTTGGTTAATTTAAGACTATTAAATAACTCTATTTTATGTTCGTATTTTTGTAAATTTAAATAATTTTAGGAAACAGGTTTTTCGGGCTCTTCGAAATTTATTTCGTAAATTGGATTTGGTTCTAAATTTTAGCAACAAATTTAAAGTTAGTTTTGACATGTTTTTCTTCTAGGCTGTAAGAAGACCTTTAAGTTTTTGTAAACCTTGTATTTTAAATTAATTTTGACTATTTTTGATATGAAGTTCTGTTTAATTTTGCATTGAATTTATGCAGATAAAGTAATTTGTTTCCTTGTGACAACGGCACAAGTTGTTAAGTGAATTTTTGTCTGCTAAAATGTTGTAAAATTTCAGAACGAAAATTTTAAGCACTTCTAATCCAAAATATTCTATAAGGCACTCTGTAGTTCAAACTAATGGCTTGTCTATGATCTAGTAGTCGATGATCGACTATTCTTTGATAAGTCTGTTTCTAATCGAATAGTCCTTTGATCTACCACTCTCCTATTCTAGACTCTGATCGACTACTCTTTTAATGACTAGTTTTTGATTTAATAGGCCTTGATCGACTAGTCCTTGATTTGCCTAGTGTTTAATCGACTAGTTTGTGATGGACTACTAAATATCTGAAGGATTCGTCAATGATTTGCAAACTCTAATCAACTATTCTTTGATCTTTTTTTTATAAAAACAAAATATTCTAGAAACCTCTCTGTAGTCCAGAACGAAGAACAATCCTACAAACTTTAGTCTGGACAATAGACTATAGTCTGAACTATAGACTATAGTCTGGATTATAGTCTGGACTATAGTCTGGACTATAGACTACAGTCTGGACTATAGACTATAGTCTGGACTATAGACTATAGTCTGGACTATAGACTATAGTCTGGACTATAGACTACAGTCTGGACTATAGACTACAGTCTGGACTATAGACTATGGTCTGGACTATAGACTATAGTCTGGACTATAGACTGTAGTCTGGACTATAGACTATAGTCTGGACTATAGACTGTAGTCTGGATATAGACTATAGTCTGGACTATAGACTGTAGTCTGGACTAAAGACTATAGTCTGGACTAAAGACTATAGTCTGGACTATAGACTATAGTCTGGACTATAGACTATAGTCTGGACTATAGACTATAGTCTGACTATAGACTATAGTCTGGACTATAGACTATAGTCTGGATATAGACTATAGTCTGGACTAGACTATAGTCTGGACTATAGACTATAGTCTATAGTCAGACTATAGTCTATAGTCCAGACTATAGTCTTTAGTCCAGACTATAGTCTTTAGTCCAGACTACAGTCTATAGTCGACTATAGTCTATAGTCCAGACTACAGTCTATAGTCCAGACTATAGTCTATAGTCCAGACTACAGTCTATAGTCCAGACTATAGTCTATAGTCCAGACCATAGTCTATAGTCCAGACTGTAGTCTATAGTCCAGACTGTAGTCTATAGTCCAGACTATAGTCTATAGTCCAGACTATAGTCTATAGTCCAGACTATAGTCTATAGTCCAGACTGTAGTCTATAGTCCAGACTATAGTCCAGACTATAATCCAGACTATAGTCTATAGTTCAGACTATAGTCTATTGTCCAGACTAAAGTTTGTAGGATTGTTCTTCGTTCTGGACTACAGAGAGGTTTCTAGAATATTTTGTTTTTATAAAAAAAAGATCAAAGAATAGTTGATTAGAGTTTGCAAATCATTGACGAATCCTTCAGATATTTAGTAGTCCATCACAAACTAGTCGATTAAACACTAGGCAAATCAAGGACTAGTCGATCAAGGCCTATTAAATCAAAAACTAGTCATTAAAAGAGTAGTCGATCAGAGTCTAGAATAGGAGAGTGGTAGATCAAAGGACTATTCGATTAGAAACAGACTTATCAAAGAATAGTCGATCATCGACTACTAGATCATAGACAAGCCATTAGTTTGAACTACAGAGTGCCTTATAGAATATTTTGGATTAGAAGTGCTTAAAATTTTCGTTCTGAAATTTTACAACATTTTAGCAGACAAAAATTCACTTAACAACTTGTGCCGTTGTCACAAGGAAACAAATTACTTTATCTGCATAAATTCAATGCAAATTAAACAGAACTTCATATCAAAAATAGTCAAAATTAATTTAAAATACAAGGTTTACAAAAACTTAAAGGTCTTCTTACAGCCTAGAAGAAAAACATGTCAAAACTAACTTTAAATTTGTTGCTAAAATTTAGAACCAAATCCAATTTACGAAATAAATTTCGAAGAGCCCGAAAAACCTGTTTCCTAAAATTATTTAAATTTACAAAAATACGAACATAAAATAGAGTTATTTAATAGTCTTAAATTAACCAACATTTTGGCAGTTTGATGGAGCATAATTTAATTTCGCATTTTTTCTTTTATTAAATGATTTAATTTAATTTAAAGTAACTTAATTGATGACATGTGTCATATTTAAAAGAAAACTATTTTTTTAATTGGTTCATATATAAATGAGGAAATAATTACCAATTATAAACAGGTAGTGGAACTAAATTAAAACCTTGCTAATTTTACAAAACTAAACGTACTTATGAGTAGTAAATTATAGTATTTCTTGTTGCTTTTTAAAGAGTTATCAATGAAATGATATTACTATAGTCATCATAAAACAATTTTTGTTATTTTGCACTTTTTTGTGCTCATTTTAAATTGTATGACAATAAATCAGATCATTTATAGAGGCTGGTAGTCGATGACAGTCACGTAATATTTGTTACAAATATTATATTACTCATCATTTTTATTATATAGTTGATGATAAAATATGCAAAGATTTTTTAAAATATTAGTTAATCAGACACTATTCGATGACAAACTAGTGCAACAGAGACTGATCGATCGGAAGCTGCTCTATCAAAGACTAGTTTAGTGAATACTCAATCAGAGAGTTGAAAATCAAGGAATAGTCGACCAGAGAGTGTCAGTTCAATGAATATTTCGGAGACAAGGATATCTAATAATAGTGGATCAAAAACTAGTCGGTTAGAGGATAGTTGATCAAATGCTAGTCGTTCAGAGACTAGTTGATCAGAGACTGGTCCATCAGAGACTTTCAGATCAAAGAATAGCTGACCAGAGAGGGGAAGTTCAAACAATAGTCGATCAGAAATTAGTCGATCGAAGACTACTAGTTGATCAAAGATTACTTGACTTGAGTCTAGTCAATGAGAGCCTGGCAGATCAAAGAATAGTCGATTAGATCCTAGTCGGTCACAGAGTAGTTAATCAATGATTACTAGATCAGAGACTAGTCGATGAGTGGCTGCAGATCAAAGAATAATCTATCAGATACTAGTAGAACAAAAACTTCTCGTTCAGAGAGTAGTCGATCAGAACCTAGAAACCTAGTTGATCAGAGACTAGCAGGTAGAATAGTCGATCGGAGACAAGTAGATCAAAGATTAGATATTCATCGAGTAAAAAAGATTATTCGATAAAAGACTATTCGTTCAGAAAGTAGTCAATCAGAGACTAGCTGATCAAAGATTAGTGGATCAGAGAGTAGTCGATTACAGACTAATCGATCGCAGACAAATCAATCAGAGACTAATCAACTAGATGCTGGCAGATCAAACTAGAGTCGATCGCAGACTAATCGATCAAAGACTACCCGTCAAATAGTAGTCGATCAGAGACTAGTTGATCAAATACTACTAGATCAGAGAATAGTCGATGAGATGCTGACAGATCAAAGATACTATTCAAGCAAAAACTAGTTGATCAAGACTGATAGATCTAAATATAATTGATCAGAGACTAGTCATTCAGAGAGTAGTTGTTTACAAAAGGGTCGATAAAAGACTATTCGTTCAGAGAGTAGTCGATCAGAGACTAGATGATCAAAGACTTTTCGATTGTAGACTAATCAATCAGAGACTAGTCAACTAGATGCTGGCAGATCAGATCACAGACTAGTCGATCAAAGACTATCTGTCAAAGAATAGTCGATAAGAGACTAGATGATCAAAGACTACTAGTTCAGAGACTAGTCGATGAGAGGCTGGCAGATCAAAGAATAGTCGATCAGATACTAATTGATCACAGACTAGTCGATCAAAAACTAGTCGATCAAGATTGGTTGATCTATATATAGTTGATAACAGAAGAGTCGATAAAACACTATTTGTTCAGAGAGTAGTCGATCAGAGACTAGTTAATCAAAGACTAGTGGATCAGAGACTAATCGATTACAGACTAATCGATCGCAGACTAGTCGACTAGATGCTGGCAGATCAAATAAAAGTCGATCACAGACTATTCTATCAAAGACTACTCGTCGAAGAATATTCGATCAGAGACTAATTGATCAAAGACTGCTAGATCAGAGACTAGTGGATGAGAGGCTGGAAGATCAAAGAATAGTCGATCAGATAATAGTTGATCACAGATTAGCCGATCAAAAACTAGTCGATCATGATTTTTAGATCAAAAAATAGCTGATCAGAGACCTATGAAAGAGAAAATAAACACATTTTTGGCATTCTTTGAGGTTTTAATATTTAAAATCTGTAATTCAAATGTAAATCTAGAATCTCATTTAAAAACAAGTTTTTACATGACTCATCAAGTTTTCAAAAAACTTTCATTTTATTTTCAAAAAGTTCGAGTTCTTTTTTTAAGGCAATCTTAAGCAACAGCAACAATTTAAATTCTAGATTTAAATTTTTATATTCAACAAAAGTAACAAATTAGAATACTAAATAACACTAAAGAAATAATAGAAAATATTTATTTTTAGAGAATGTTTTCATAGAAATTGTATGTAAACATTAGCTTATAAACAAAATGAAAACAACTTTTATTAAATAAATTAACTAGTGGGTTGTTGATTTTTCATATAAACCAAAAATAAATGTAAAAATTTTGAAAATAAATTTTAAAAATAAATCACAAAAACGCAGTTTCTTGCCGACGAACCAGGAAATCAAAGTGTTTTTTAAAGTTTTTTTTTTAACAAATTATTTACATTCATTGACTCACCCACCTTTTTAACCAAATTACACAGAAGTATTTAATTGAAATTTTAAACAAATATTAAATCAAAATCTTAACAATTTAAAAGCATGAAGTTCATCATGTTATGTAGACATGTTAAATTATAGTTAAATATCAAAAAAAATGTAAATTAAATATTTAGTTTTAGTTATAATTTAAAAATGACATAATAGTAGTTAGAGTTTTGTTTTCTATCGGCAAATAAAAATGCACAAGAATTTTTTTCCTAAAATTTTAGCATTTAATAAATTTGTACGTAGTTAAATTTATTATTTATTTAAATTGTTAGAGTGTTTGAATGTTGAGGGACTTTGCCAAAATATCATACAATTAGTATAGGAATCTCAAACATTTACCTAAACCAAGTGGATATTTTTAATACGAAATTGTTAATTTATAATTTAAATAAACTTTTTTCCAAAAGTCATTTTATTATTGAATCTCCTGAAAAGTTCAAAAGATGATTTATTTGTTTATTTATACGAGATTTATTTGGATCAGAGATTAGAAGATCAGGAGTTGATCGTTATTAGACTTTTATGTATCAAAGAATAATTGATCTAAGTTGATCACAACTAAATTGATAAGATACTGGTTGATCAAAGAATAGTCGATCAAATACTTGTAGTTCTGAAACTAGTTGAACAAAGAATAGTCGATCAGTGACTTGCCGATCAGAGACTAATCGATCAGATATGATTGAATCACAGACCGGTAGATCAAAGAATAGTAAATCTGAGACTAATCGATTAGAGACTATTCGATCAGAGACTGATAGATCAAAGACTAATCCATTAGAGACTATTCGTTTAGATAATATTTAATGAGATACTAAATAGTTGATCACAGGCTGGTAGATCAGACAATTGTCTATTCAAAGCTAGTCGACCAGACCTTATTTGATCAGATACAGTTTATCCGGTAATGGTATATAAATGGAAAGTCGTTTAGATACTTGTCGATCAAATACTATCGAACAGAGATTAATTGATCAGAAACGTATCGATCAGAGAGTACTCCATCACATCGATTAACCGATCAGATACTAGTCGATCAGATCTAATCGATAAGAAACTAAATTATTAGAGACTAACCGATAAGAGTCTTGTCGATCTGGACTATTTCATTAATTAGAGACTAGCCGATCAGTGACTAGTCGATCAGATCTTATTTGATAAGATACAATCAGAATCTATTTGAAATGGTTAAGTCCATCACAGAATAGTATATCAATGAAATTCCATCAGGAATTAATAGATCGGAATCTTGTTGATAAGAGAAGATAGTTGATCTGAAACAACTTGATCAGTTCAGTCGACTGATCGACTCAGAGAATAGTATATCAATTGATCAGACATTAATCGATCAGAGACTTGTTGATAAGAGTCTGGTCGATCAGAGACTAGTCAGTTAGATATTAGACGATCAGAAACTGTTTGATCTAATTATAGTCAGTAAGAGACTGGTAGATCGAAGAATAGTCACCCAGAGATGAGTCTAACAGAGACAAATAGATCAGATATCGATCGATCAGAGACTGTTATGTCAGGATGAGGTGGTCACAGACCACCGATCAGCGATTGATAGACCGAAGAACAGTCGATTAGAGACAAAAATATACAATTCGTGACTAGTAGGGACGATCAGAAACTAATCGATTAAAACTAGTTTAACATAGACTAATCTATTAGAGACGGATAGACAAATGAAAATTCGATCAAAGACTATACAATTCGAAACTAGTAGACAAAAGACTAGTTTATTAGAGACTAGTCAATGATCAGATACTAGATGAAGATAGTCGATCAGAAACTATTTGATCGGAGACGAGTCAGTTAGATACTAGACGATCTGAAACTGTTTGATCTAATACTACTCGATCAGAGACAGGTAGATCGAAGACTAGTCAATCAGTGATTAGTTCAACAGAGACGAATAGATCAAAGATCGGTCGATCAGTGACAGATATATTAAGATGAAGTGATCACAGACTGTTCGAGCAGCGATAGATTGACTGAAGAACAGTCGATTGGAGATAAAATTATACAATTCGTGACTAGTAGAGATGATTAGAAACTAATCGATTAAAACTAGTTCAACATAGACAAATTGATTAGAGACGATACGATTCGAGACTAGTAGATGAAAGATTAGTTGATTAGAGACTAGTCAATGATCAGATACTAATTGAAGATAGTCGATCAGAAACTATTTGATCGGATACTAGTTAGTTAGATACTAGACGATCTTAAACTGTTTGATCTAATACAACTCGATCAAAGACAGGTAGATCGAAGAATAGTCAATCAGAGATGAGTCAAACAGAGATGAATAGATCAGAGATCGGTCGATCAGATGAGGTGATCACATTGATCGAAGAACAGTCGATTAGAGATAAAATTATACAATTCGTGACTAATAGAGATGAAACTTATCGATAAAAACAAGTCCAACATAGATTAATACATTAGAGACTGGTAGACAAATGAAAAGGCATTCAAAGACTATACGATTCAAGACTAGTAGACCAAAGACGAGTTGATTGGAGTCTAGTCAATTATCAGATACTAAACAAACGACCAGAGTAGTAAAGAATTGTACTGAATGATCATGTATATTTTCTTTTCTATGTTTAAGATTCTAACACATTCTGGCTTGTCCGTCCGTTTGTCTATTGAAGGCACGATAGAGCCTAAAAAGAGAGTAAATATATGTTTTGTTCTCAAATATTGGGTTCATGTTTTTCCCCATAATTCTTCATAAAGATAAAAAGCCAAAGCCGAAGATGTTATCAGGTGAAAAGATATCCGTTCTTAATTTTTATTGTTTACTGTTCTCGATAAACGTGATTTGGCAATAAAAAGAGAAACCCAAAAAATTCACAAATTTTTTTTTATTAAAATTATTTTATTATATTTCTACTTTTATTGTTAGCAATAAAAATTTTGATTGATTTTTGTTGCATTAATTAAAATTTTTATTAGTTAAAGTGAAAAAAACAAACAATAAAGTTGTAAAATTCTTAAAACTGGTTAATAACACAAATCTATGTTTTAAATATTTAAACTAGGTATATTAAAAAAATTGAAAAATTTTAAATAAAGTATGTAACCGAAAACCCAATTGATCAACTGCCAATTCAGTATTAAATAAATAACAATAAAATGTAGCAATTTAACGGTTAAATAGCATTTATTAGTGAATTTTTATGATGACATTTAACGTTTATTAAAACAGTTCAAAAAACTATTTATGGTTTGGCTATAAAAAAAAACGATTGGCACAACATTTTAAAGTGACAAAACTGGCCTAGATTTCTTTAAGTACTTAACAATTGAACTAAATTGAACTTTTTATAAAATATTTCTAGTTTATTGTTAAAACAGCCACTGTCTTCTTTTAAATTTAAAAATTTACAAACTGACTCACTTTATGAAATAATAAAATTGAACAACATCTCAAAGCAAACTTAAGAAAAAGTCCCCTTCAATTTTCTTTTCTTATTTTAGTAATCTTTTAACACCCCCAAAGACATTCACAAGACCCAGTCACTCTGTTTACAAAACAAACTTTATTACTAATGATTTAATTTTAAAAAGCTTTTTCTTTACACACATTGATATTGCATTCTAAACGTTTCCTTTTTTTTTTTTGCAAAAATTTTCGAAAATGTGTTCGTATTGTTGACCATGTAAAAATAAATTTCAAACACACCATGTGTACAAACCCCCATCCATTAGTTTGTTTGCGAGTGTGAGCTCTTTTTATTTATGCAAAAATTAAAAAAAATTTATAAAATAAAACTTATAAAAAAAAAATAATAATACGTTGCTAGCATATTAAATCAGATCAGAAAAATAACATTTTTATATCAGAGTTTTGCAGCATTTTTTTTTTTTTCAGCGGTGTAGTTTTAAAAATTATAATACCTGTTGTGAATTAGAATTTTTCTTCTTTATTTTTAATTTAATCGGAAAAAATTACACGGTTCGTACTATTTACGACTACATACTTATCGGTTTAAGATATATGAATAGTTTGGAAGAAGGAATAAATTTGTAGTTTTATATTTATTACAAATTTTATAAAAGACAACTATGAAAACAAAAAATTACTATAGAACAGTCTATAGTTTTGACTATAGATCAGTCTATAGTATTGACTATAGATCAGTCTATAGTATTGACTATAATCAGTCCTATAGTCTTGACTATAGATCAGTCTATAGTCTTGACTATAGATCAGTCTATAGTCTTGACTATAGATTAGTCTATAGACTTGACTATAAATCAGTCTATAGTCTTGACTATACGATCAGTCTATGTCTTGACTATAGATCAGTCAATAGTCATGACTATAGATCATCAATAGTCTTGACTATAGATCAGTCATAGTCTTGACTATAGATCAGTATATTGGTCTTGACTATAGATCAGTATAGAGTCTTGACTGTAGAGCAATATATAGTCTTGACTATAGATCAGTCGATAATCTTGACTATAGATCAGTTTATAGTATTAACTATAAAACAGTCTATAGTCTTGACTATAGATCTGTCTAAAGTCTTGGCAATAAATCAGTCTATAGTCTTAACTATAGATCAGTCTATAGTCTTGACTATAAATCAGCCTATAGTCTAGACTATAGATCAGTCTATAGTCTAGACTATAGATCAGTCTATAGTCTTGACTATAGATCAGTCTATAGTCTTGACTATAGATCAGTCTATAGTCAAGACTATAGACTGATCTATATTCAATACTATAGACTGATCTATAGTCAAGACTATAGACTAATCTACAATCAAGACTATAGGCTGATCTATAATCAAGACTATAGACTGATCTATAGTCAAGACTATAGACTGATCTATAGTCAAGACTATAGACTGATCTATAGTCTAGACTATAGACTGATCTATAGTCTAGACTATAGGCTGATTTATAGTCAAGACTATAGACTGATCTATAGTTAAGACTATAGACTGATTTATTGCCAAGACTTTAGACAGATCTATAGTCAAGACTATAGACTGTTTTATAGTTAATACTATAAACTGATCTATAGTCAAGATTATCGACTGATCTATAGTCAAGACTATATATTGCTCTACAGTCAAGACTATATACTGATCTATAGTCAAGACAATATACTGATCTATAGTCAAGACTATTGACTGATCTATAGTCAAGACTATTGACTGATCTATAGTCATGACTATTGACTGATCTATAGTCAAGACTATAGACTGATCTATAGTCAAGACTATAGACTGATTTATAGTCAAGTCTATAGACTAATCTATAGTCAAGACTATAGACTGATCTATAGTCAAGACTATAGACTGATCTATAGTCAAGACTATAGACTGATCTATAGTCAATACTATAGACTGATCTATAGTCAATACTATAGACTGATCTATAGTCAAAACTATAGACTGTTCTATAGTAATTTTTTGTTTTCATAGTTGTCTTTTATAAAATTTGTAATAAATATAAAACTACAAAATTTATTCCTTCTTCCAACTATTCATATATCTTAAACCGATAAGTATGTAGTCGTAAATAGTACGAACCGTGTAATTTTTTCCGATTAAATTAAAAATAAAGAAGAAAAATTCTAATTCACAACAGGTATTATAATTTTTAAAACTACACCGCTGAAAAAAAAAAAAATGCTGCAAAACTCTGATATAAAAATGTTATTTTTCTGATCTGATTTAATATGCTAGCAACGTATTATTATTTTTTTTTTATAAGTTTTATTTTATAAATTTTTTTTAATTTTTGCATAAATAAAAAGAGCTCACACTCGCAAACAAACTAATGGATGGGGGTTTTGTACACATGGTGTGTTTGAAATTTATTTTTACATGGTCAACAATACGAACACATTTTCGAAAATTTTTGCAAAAAAAAAAAAGGAAACGTTTAGAATGCAATATCAATGTGTGTAAAGAAAAAAGCTTTTTAAAATTAAATCATTAGTAATAAAAGTTTGTTTTGTAAACAGAGTGACTGGGTCTTGTGAATGTCTTTGGGGGTGTTAAAAGATTACTAAAATAAGAAAAGAAAATTGAAGGGGACTTTTTCTTAAGTTTGCTTTGAGATGTTGTTCAATTTTATTATTTCATAAAGTGAGTCAGTTTGTAAATTTTTAAATTTAAAAGAAGACAGTGGCTGTTTTAACAATAAACTAGAAAATATTTTATAAAAAGTTCAATTTAGTTCAATTGTTAAGTACTTAAAGAAATCTAGGCCAGTTTTGTCACTTTAAAATGTTGTGCCAATCGTTTTTTTTTATAGCCAAACCATAAATAGTTTTTTGAACTGTTTTAATAAACGTTAAATGTCATCATAAAAATTCACTAATAAATGCTATTTAACCGTTAAATTGCTACATTTTATTGTTATTTATTTAATACTGAATTGGCAGTTGATCAATTGGGTTTTCGGTTACATACTTTATTTAAAATTTTTCAATTTTTTAATATTACCTAGTTTAAATATTTAAAACATAGATTTGTGTTATTAACCAGTTTTAAAGAATTTTACAACTTTATTGTTTGTTTTTTTCACTTTAACTAATAAAAATTTTAATTAATGCAACAAAAATCAATCAAAATTTTTATTGCTAACAATAAAAAGTAGAAATATAATAAAATAATTTTAATAAAAAAAAATTTGTGAATTTTTTGGGTTTCTCTTTTTATTGCCAAATCACGTTTATCGAGAACAGTAAACAATAAAAATTAAGAACGGATATCTTTTCACCTGATAACATCTTCGGCTTTGGCTTTTTATCTTTATGAAGAATTATGGGGAAAAACATGAACCCAATATTTGAGAACAAAACATATATTTACTCTCTTTTAGGCTCTATCGTGCCTTCAATAGACAAACGGACGGACAAAGCCAGAATGTGTTAGAATCTTAAACATAGAAAAAGAAAATATACATGATCATTCAGTACAATTCTTTACTACTCTGGTCGTTTGTTTAGTATCTGATAATTGACTAGACTCCAATCAACTCGTCTTTGGTCTACTAGTCTTGAATCGTATAGTCTTTGAATGCCTTTTCATTTGTCTACCAGTCTCTAATGTATTAATCTATGTTGGACTTGTTTTTATCGATAAGTTTCATCTCTATTAGTCACGAATTGTATAATTTTATCTCTAATCGACTGTTCTTCGATCAATGTGATCACCTCATCTGATCGACCGATCTCTGATCTATTCATCTCTGTTTGACTCATCTCTGATTGACTATTCTTCGATCTACCTGTCTTTGATCGAGTTGTATTAGATCAAACAGTTTAAGATCGTCTAGTATCTAACTAACTAGTATCCGATCAAATAGTTTCTGATCGACTATCTTCAATTAGTATCTGATCATTGACTAGTCTCTAATCAACTAATCTTTCATCTACTAGTCTCGAATCGTATCGTCTCTAATCAATTTGTCTATGTTGAACTAGTTTTAATCGATTAGTTTCTAATCATCTCTACTAGTCACGAATTGTATAATTTTATCTCCAATCGACTGTTCTTCAGTCAATCTATCGCTGCTCGAACAGTCTGTGATCACTTCATCTTAATATATCTGTCACTGATCGACCGATCTTTGATCTATTCGTCTCTGTTGAACTAATCACTGATTGACTAGTCTTCGATCTACCTGTCTCTGATCGAGTAGTATTAGATCAAACAGTTTCAGATCGTCTAGTATCTAACTGACTCGTCTCCGATCAAATAGTTTCTGATCGACTATCTTCATCTAGTATCTGATCATTGACTAGTCTCTAATAAACTAGTCTTTTGTCTACTAGTTTCGAATTGTATAGTCTTTGATCGAATTTTCATTTGTCTATCCGTCTCTAATAGATTAGTCTATGTTAAACTAGTTTTAATCGATTAGTTTCTGATCGTCCCTACTAGTCACGAATTGTATATTTTTGTCTCTAATCGACTGTTCTTCGGTCTATCAATCGCTGATCGGTGGTCTGTGACCACCTCATCCTGACATAACAGTCTCTGATCGATCGATATCTGATCTATTTGTCTCTGTTAGACTCATCTCTGGGTGACTATTCTTCGATCTACCAGTCTCTTACTGACTATAATTAGATCAAACAGTTTCTGATCGTCTAATATCTAACTGACTAGTCTCTGATCGACCAGACTCTTATCAACAAGTCTCTGATCGATTAATGTCTGATCAATTGATATACTATTCTCTGAGTCGATCAGTCGACTGAACTGATCAAGTTGTTTCAGATCAACTATCTTCTCTTATCAACAAGATTCCGATCTATTAATTCCTGATGGAATTTTCATTGATATACTATTCTGTGATGGACTTAACCATTTCAAATAGATTCTGATTGTATCTTATCAAATAAGATCTGATCGACTAGTCACTGATCGGCTAGTCTCTAATTAATGAAATAGTCCAGATCGACAAGACTCTTATCGGTTAGTCTCTAATAATTTAGTTTCTTATCGATTAGATCTGATCGACTAGTATCTGATCGGTTAATCGATGTGATGGAGTACTCTCTGATCGATACGTTTCTGATCAATTAATCTCTGTTCGATAGTATTTGATCGACAAGTATCTAAACGACTTTCCATTTATATACCATTACCGGATAAACTGTATCTGATCAAATAAGGTCTGGTCGACTAGCTTTGAATAGACAATTGTCTGATCTACCAGCCTGTGATCAACTATTTAGTATCTCATTAAATATTATCTAAACGAATAGTCTCTAATGGATTAGTCTTTGATCTATCAGTCTCTGATCGAATAGTCTCTAATCGATTAGTCTCAGATTTACTATTCTTTGATCTACCGGTCTGTGATTCAATCATATCTGATCGATTAGTCTCTGATCGGCAAGTCACTGATCGACTATTCTTTGTTCAACTAGTTTCAGAACTACAAGTATTTGATCGACTATTCTTTGATCAACCAGTATCTTATCAATTTAGTTGTGATCAACTTAGATCAATTATTCTTTGATACATAAAAGTCTAATAACGATCAACTCCTGATCTTCTAATCTCTGATCCAAATAAATCTCGTATAAATAAACAAATAAATCATCTTTTGAACTTTTCAGGAGATTCAATAATAAAATGACTTTTGGAAAAAAGTTTATTTAAATTATAAATTAACAATTTCGTATTAAAAATATCCACTTGGTTTAGGTAAATGTTTGAGATTCCTATACTAATTGTATGATATTTTGGCAAAGTCCCTCAACATTCAAACACTCTAACAATTTAAATAAATAATAAATTTAACTACGTACAAATTTATTAAATGCTAAAATTTTAGGAAAAAAATTCTTGTGCATTTTTATTTGCCGATAGAAAACAAAACTCTAACTACTATTATGTCATTTTTAAATTATAACTAAAACTAAATATTTAATTTACATTTTTTTTGATATTTAACTATAATTTAACATGTCTACATAACATGATGAACTTCATGCTTTTAAATTGTTAAGATTTTGATTTAATATTTGTTTAAAATTTCAATTAAATACTTCTGTGTAATTTGGTTAAAAAGGTGGGTGAGTCAATGAATGTAAATAATTTGTTAAAAAAAAAACTTTAAAAAACACTTTGATTTCCTGGTTCGTCGGCAAGAAACTGCGTTTTTGTGATTTATTTTTAAAATTTATTTTCAAAATTTTTACATTTATTTTTGGTTTATATGAAAAATCAACAACCCACTAGTTAATTTATTTAATAAAAGTTGTTTTCATTTTGTTTATAAGCTAATGTTTACATACAATTTCTATGAAAACATTCTCTAAAAATAAATATTTTCTATTATTTCTTTAGTGTTATTTAGTATTCTAATTTGTTACTTTTGTTGAATATAAAAATTTAAATCTAGAATTTAAATTGTTGCTGTTGCTTAAGATTGCCTTAAAAAAAAGAACTCGAACTTTTTGAAAATAAAATGAAAGTTTTTTGAAAACTTGATGAGTCATGTAAAAACTTGTTTTTAAATGAGATTCTAGATTTACATTTGAATTACAGATTTTAAATATTAAAACCTCAAAGAATGCCAAAAATGTGTTTATTTTCTCTTTCATAGGTCTCTGATCAGCTATTTTTTGATCTAAAAATCATGATCGACTAGTTTTTGATCGGCTAATCTGTGATCAACTATTATCTGATCGACTATTCTTTGATCTTCCAGCCTCTCATCCACTAGTCTCTGATCTAGCAGTCTTTGATCAATTAGTCTCTGATCGAATATTCTTCGACGAGTAGTCTTTGATAGAATAGTCTGTGATCGACTTTTATTTGATCTGCCAGCATCTAGTCGACTAGTCTGCGATCGATTAGTCTGTAATCGATTAGTCTCTGATCCACTAGTCTTTGATTAACTAGTCTCTGATCGACTACTCTCTGAACAAATAGTGTTTTATCGACTCTTCTGTTATCAACTATATATAGATCAACCAATCTTGATCGACTAGTTTTTGATCGACTAGTCTGTGATCAATTAGTATCTGATCGACTATTCTTTGATCTGCCAGCCTCTCATCGACTAGTCTCTGAACTAGTAGTCTTTGATCATCTAGTCTCTTATCGACTATTCTTTGACAGATAGTCTTTGATCGACTAGTCTGTGATCTGATCTGCCAGCATCTAGTTGACTAGTCTCTGATTGATTAGTCTACAATCGAAAAGTCTTTGATCATCTAGTCTCTGATCGACTACTCTCTGAACGAATAGTCTTTTATCGACCCTTTTGTAAACAACTACTCTCTGAATGACTAGTCTCTGATCAATTATATTTAGATCTATCAGTCTTGATCAACTAGTTTTTGCTTGAATAGTATCTTTGATCTGTCAGCATCTCATCGACTATTCTCTGATCTAGTAGTATTTGATCAACTAGTCTCTGATCGACTACTATTTGACGGGTAGTCTTTGATCGATTAGTCTGCGATCGACTCTAGTTTGATCTGCCAGCATCTAGTTGATTAGTCTCTGATTGATTTGTCTGCGATCGATTAGTCTGTAATCGACTACTCTCTGATCCACTAATCTTTGATCAGCTAGTCTCTGATTGACTACTTTCTGAACGAATAGTCTTTTATCGAATAATCTTTTTTACTCGATGAATATCTAATCTTTGATCTACTTGTCTCCGATCGACTATTCTACCTGCTAGTCTCTGATCAACTAGGTTTCTAGGTTCTGATCGACTACTCTCTGAACGAGAAGTTTTTGTTCTACTAGTATCTGATAGATTATTCTTTGATCTGCAGCCACTCATCGACTAGTCTCTGATCTAGTAATCATTGATTAACTACTCTGTGACCGACTAGGATCTAATCGACTATTCTTTGATCTGCCAGGCTCTCATTGACTAGACTCAAGTCAAGTAATCTTTGATCAACTAGTAGTCTTCGATCGACTAATTTCTGATCGACTATTGTTTGAACTTCCCCTCTCTGGTCAGCTATTCTTTGATCTGAAAGTCTCTGATGGACCAGTCTCTGATCAACTAGTCTCTGAACGACTAGCATTTGATCAACTATCCTCTAACCGACTAGTTTTTGATCCACTATTATTAGATATCCTTGTCTCCGAAATATTCATTGAACTGACACTCTCTGGTCGACTATTCCTTGATTTTCAACTCTCTGATTGAGTATTCACTAAACTAGTCTTTGATAGAGCAGCTTCCGATCGATCAGTCTCTGTTGCACTAGTTTGTCATCGAATAGTGTCTGATTAACTAATATTTTAAAAAATCTTTGCATATTTTATCATCAACTATATAATAAAAATGATGAGTAATATAATATTTGTAACAAATATTACGTGACTGTCATCGACTACCAGCCTCTATAAATGATCTGATTTATTGTCATACAATTTAAAATGAGCACAAAAAAGTGCAAAAATAACAAAAAATTGTTTTATGATGACTATAGTAATATCATTTCATTGATAACTCTTTAAAAAGCAACAAGAAATACTATAATTTACTACTCATAAGTACGTTTAGTTTTGTAAAATTAGCAAGGTTTTAATTTAGTTCCACTACCTGTTTATAATTGGTAATTATTTCCTCATTTATATATGAACAAATTAAAAAAATAGTTTTCTTTTAAATATGACACATGTCATCAATTAAGTTACTTTAAATTAAATTAAATCATTTAATAAAAGAAAAAATGCGAAATTAAATTATGCTCCATCAAACTGCCAAAATGTTGGTTAATTTAAGACTATTAAATAACTCTATTTTATGTTCGTATTTTTGTAAATTTAAATAATTTTAGGAAACAGGTTTTTCGGGCTCTTCGAAATTTATTTCGTAAATTGGATTTGGTTCTAAATTTTAGCAACAAATTTAAAGTTAGTTTTGACATGTTTTTCTTCTAGGCTGTAAGAAGACCTTTAAGTTTTTGTAAACCTTGTATTTTAAATTAATTTTGACTATTTTTGATATGAAGTTCTGTTTAATTTTGCATTGAATTTATGCAGATAAAGTAATTTGTTTCCTTGTGACAACGGCACAAGTTGTTAAGTGAATTTTTGTCTGCTAAAATGTTGTAAAATTTCAGAACGAAAATTTTAAGCACTTCTAATCCAAAATATTCTATAAGGCACTCTGTAGTTCAAACTAATGGCTTGTCTATGATCTAGTAGTCGATGATCGACTATTCTTTGATAAGTCTGTTTCTAATCGAATAGTCCTTTGATCTACCACTCTCCTATTCTAGACTCTGATCGACTACTCTTTTAATGACTAGTTTTTGATTTAATAGGCCTTGATCGACTAGTCCTTGATTTGCCTAGTGTTTAATCGACTAGTTTGTGATGGACTACTAAATATCTGAAGGATTCGTCAATGATTTGCAAACTCTAATCAACTATTCTTTGATCTTTTTTTTATAAAAACAAAATATTCTAGAAACCTCTCTGTAGTCCAGAACGAAGAACAATCCTACAAACTTTAGTCTGGACAATAGACTATAGTCTGAACTATAGACTATAGTCTGGATTATAGTCTGGACTATAGTCTGGACTATAGACTACAGTCTGGACTATAGACTATAGTCTGGACTATAGACTATAGTCTGGACTATAGACTATAGTCTGGACTATAGACTACAGTCTGGACTATAGACTACAGTCTGGACTATAGACTATGGTCTGGACTATAGACTATAGTCTGGACTATAGACTGTAGTCTGGACTATAGACTATAGTCTGGACTATAGACTGTAGTCTGGACTATAGACTATAGTCTGGACTATAGACTGTAGTCTGGACTAAAGACTATAGTCTGGACTAAAGACTATAGTCTGGACTATAGACTATAGTCTGGACTATAGACTATAGTCTGGACTATAGACTATAGTCTGGACTATAGACTATAGTCTGGACTATAGACTATAGTCTGGACTATAGACTATAGTCTGGACTATAGACTATAGTCTGGACTATAGACTATAGTCTGGACTATAGACTATAGTCTGGACTATAGACTATAGTCTGGACTATAGACTATAGTCTGGACTATAGACTATAGTCTGGACTATAGACTATAGTCTGGACTATAGACTATAGTCTGGACTATAGACTATAGTCTGGACTATAGACTATAGTCCTGGACTATAGACTATAGTCTGGACTATAGACTATAGTCTGGACTATAGACTATAGTCTGGACTATAGACGATAGTCGGACTATAGACTATAGTCTGGACTATAGACTATAGTCTGGACTATAGACTATAGTCTGGACTATAGACTATAGTCTGGACTATAGACTATAGTCTGGACTATAGACTAATATAGTCTGGACTATAGACTATAGTCCTGGGACTATAGACTATAGTCTGGACTATAGACTATGTCTGGACTATAGACTATAGTCTGTACTATAGACTATAGTCTGGCTATAGACCTATAGTCTGGACTATAGACTTAGACTATAGTCTGGACTATAGACTATAGTCCTGACTATAGACTATAGTCTGGACTATAGACTATAGTCTGGACCTATAGACTATAGTCTGAACTATAGACTATGGTCTGGACTATAGACAATAGTCTGGACTATAGACTATGGTCTGGACTTAGACAATGTCTGGACTATAGACTATAGTCTGAACTATAGGGCTATAGTCTGAACTATAAACTATAGTCTGGACTATGGACTATAGTCTGAACTATAGACTATAGTCTGAACTATAGACTGTAGTCTTGACTATAGACCATAGTCTGAACTATAGACTATAGTCTGGACTATAGACTATAGTCTGGACTATAGACTATAGACTGGACTATAGACTGTAGTCTGGACTATAGACTATAGTCTGGACTATAGACTATAGTCTGGACTATAGACTATAGACTGGACTATAGACTGTAGTCTGGACTATAGACTATAGTCTGGACTATAGTCTGGACTATAGACTATAGTCTGGGCTATAGACTATAGTTTGGACTATAGACTACAGTCTGGACTATAGACTATAGTCTGGACTATAGACTAGTCTGGACTAGACTATAGTCTGGACTATAGACTATAGTCTGGACTATAGACTATAGTCTGGACTATAGACTATAGTCTGGACTATAGACTATAGTCTGGACTATAGACTATAGTCTGGACTATAGACTATAGTCTGGACTATAGACTATAGTCTGGACTATAGACTATAGTCTGGACTATAGACTATAGTCTGGACTATAGACTATAGTCTGGACTATAGACTATAGTCTGGACTATAGACTATAGTCTGGACTATAGACTATAGTCTGGACTATGGACTATAGTCTGGACTAGAGACTATAGTCTGGACTATGGACTATAGTCTGGACTATAGACTATAGTCTGGACTATAGACTATAGTCTGGACTATAGACTATAGTTTGGACTATAGATTATAATCTGGATTATAGTATACAGTCATGACTATATACTAAAGTCTTAACTATGGTCTACAGCCTGAACTATAGACTACAGCCTGGTCTATGTACTATATTGGACTATATGGATCAATTTTTAAAATATTCATTAAAATTCTAATTCAAACAAAACATAAATTATTAAAAAAGAATGCAAATATTTCTCTTTTTTGGGTAATTCCCTAAGGCGTCTTTTTTCGTTTCAGAATTTATGTTTGATATCACGGTTCTTCAAACTAAATCGTATTGATCTATTTATATCTGATAAACAAACATAATTTGCAATTCAGATTAGTTGGATAAACAAGTTGTAGCGCAAAATTTATGAAATGAAACGTGAGTTATTTAGAAATTTATTGTTATTGTTTTAAAATTTTAGAATATTTTTATTAAGTATAATTGTTATTCAGATATGTTGCTGATATTTTCAGATATTTATTTAAACGCGTGGGTCGTTTGTAGTGATGTATTTTAAATTAGTGTTGTGTTAAATTATAAAGAGGATTGCTGGGTGTTTTTAAGGAGTAATAAAAATTTTAAAAAGAAATTTTTATTAGAATTTTTGTCTGACAGGCATAGCTGTTAAAAGTTAGTTGTTAAAAGTTTCTACTGGGTAATGCTTTCTATAGAAAAATCACATTTCGTTAATTGTAGACTTCATATTTAAGTCTTTGTTACATAAAATAACTGATAATTATAAATAAACAAATTACTAACTTCAGAAATTTTTTATCTTTTTCTTTGACAGGTGCTGCTTTTTGAAAAAAATTACTTAAAAATTTATGGTAAGTAATATTTACAACATTATTTGACAATGTGTGCAAAAAAAATTTGACAGTTTGACGTCAATTATTAACAACTAACAACATAAATATAAAGACAGCTAAAACACCAACAAATATTTCAAACAAATTGTAGGCTTTAAACCGAAAACTTTTCGGCTTAAATGAAATTCTGTTAAAACCAAAAAGAGTAAAAAATCAACAAAAAAATGTTTAGTAAATATTTGAAAAAATAAAACAAATAAAATGAAATGAAATGACTAAAGATTTAATTTAACAAATCAATGGTGAAATTTTATGTGAACTGAATAGGAATTAAACCAACACAATGGCTCGTGAATGAGCAAAAAGTGTTATTGAAGTAAAGCACTTGTTTTAAAGCAAAAAATTAAAAAAAAAATTTTTGTTGAAATTTTGAATTTTGGTCAATGGCTTTAGATTACATGATTATTTGGTTAAAGGTTGTTTTGTTGTTTTTTTTTTTCAAAATAATTGTAAATTTTTTGCCAATAAAACGTTTAAATTTAAATTTGTTTATCAATGATTAAACACATTTTTTGTATTTTGACACTTTGGCAAAATTTCAATTAAACCACAAGTATTTAGTTTAATAACTGCCAGTTAGTTGTAAGTGATATAGTTAAGCCAAGGTTACCTATTAAACCAAATTTGTGAGAAACTTACCCCTTTCACTTTTTTCTATATCATCCAACTCTTCGGTTTCAAATTCAATTTGTTGGATGGTAAAATTTGCCGCCATATTACTGAGATTTCTTTCCAAAGCATTGTATTCGATTATGGTTTCCTCGGCAAAAAATTTCAAACTATAGTTGACCTTATCCTCGAATAAAGAAGCAATTTTATTTTCCAATTGACTGCTGGGCGATTGATCACCTCCCTCTCCTGCCACACTTAATAAATTATCCTCTATATTACAGTTGTCCTTTAACGAACAGGTGGCAGTTTGCGCCGCCGCTGTGGCATCTATAGCAAAGCCATAATGGACTTGTGTTATTACTGCACTTAGCAGCACTATTATTAGGGTAACACCCTTCATTTTTTTCGTTTTTTTTATTTTTTTTAAATTGTTTTATTTAATTTCTTTAAAACAATTTTTTTTAAATTTATCAATTCCAGCTAAAGTTTTAATTTCCACTTATAACCTTTTTACAATTCATTTGTAGTTTCTTTTTTATTATTTTTTTTTAAATAATTCGTTTATTGTTTCTTTTTTTATTGATTGATTGGTTTTTTTTTGGTTAAATATTTGTTAAACACTTGTTCGTTTTTTATTTCTTTTGTTATAAAAATGTTGTTTTTATTCAAAATGCTGCAATGTAAAATTTTTTTATTTGAAATTTATTAGAGTCTTGTTTACTTGACTTTTTTGTTTAAATAAATTATTAAAAGAGTTAATTATGTGCAACCAATTGCTAATGGTTATTGGCTTCAGAACTTTTGTTTTAACCCTTTAAAGCTTTAAAGTGAAATCCATCATTATAAATATATCTTGAATTTCTTACAATCTTAATGGTTATTTTCAAAAGTAACCATTTGTTTTGAGGGGTTACTTTAGAAAGTAGTCGACTACTTTTGATATTCATACAATTATGTCCATGAATTCACTTAAAAGTTACGTTTCAGAAAACCCAATTTCTTACATTTTAATGATTATTGAATAAAGTAACCAGTTGTCGTAAAAGAATAATTTGGAAAGTAACCGATTAACTCTGATTTTAATTCAATTATTTTTCTCAAATCCACCTTAAACAAATGTTAAAAAAAATAAAAAATATTCTGATTTTCTTAAATTTTTAATATTTTTTAACCAAGTAACCATTTGCTGTAAGTGGTTACTTTGGAAAATAGCTGTTGATTTATGATGTTTATTTAATTATTTCCATGAATCCACTTCAAGCTAACGTTTTGGGAAAGAACTAAGACAAATTTTAATTACATTTTATTGAATATTTAAGAAAGTAACCACTGTTGAAAAAGATTAATTTGAAAAGTAATCGATTATTTTTGATTTCAATTCAATTATTTAAATAAAAGCTAACGAATAAGAAATATTCTAAATTTCTTACATTTTCCATGGTTATTTCAAAAAGTAACCATTTGTTGGGAGTGGTTACATAGCAAAGTAAAAAATAACCACTTATTGAAAAAGATTAACTTGGAAAATAACCGCTTATTTCAATTTTTAATTCAATTATTTACTTGAATGTTAACGAATAAGAAATATTCTAAATTTCTTACAATTTCAATAATTAATTTAAAAAGTAACCATTCGTCGGAAGTGGTTACTTTGGAAAGCAGCCGATTACATTTGATTTCTATACAATTATATCCATGAAACCACTTAAAACAAACGTATTAGAAAAAACTCCAATTTCTTACATTTTAAAGAATATTTACAAAAGTAACCACTTTTTAAAAAAGGTTACTTTCGAGAGTAATCAGTTACTTCTGATTGTTACTCAATTATTTTCTTGATTCCACTTTAAATAAAAGTTAAAAAATGGGAAATATTTTGAATTTTGTACATTTTTAATGGTTACTTAAAGAAGTAACCATTTCTTGGGAGTGATTACTTTAGAGAGTAACCAATTAATTTCAAATTTTTATTCAATTATATACATGAATTTATCTTAACATAATGTTTAAACAAGGCAATAACAGAAATTCTTATTTCTTTAGACTTCCAATGGTCTTGCATTAAAGTAACCGTTTGTTGGAAGTGGTTACATTGGCAAGTAAACAATTAATTTTGTCTTTTAAACAATTATTTACATGAAACCATTTAAGAAATAACAGAAATTCTCAATTTTTTAACGTTTCAATGATTATTTGAATAAATAACCACTTGCTGGAAGTGGTTATTTTGTTAAGTAGCCGTTTAAAAAATAATTTATTTTGATTTTTATTTAATTATTTATATGAATTCATTCAAAAAAGGAAAATTATAATTTTCTTACACTTTCAAAGGCCACTGAAAAAAGTAACCATTTTTAGGAGGCAACTACTTTGGAAAGTAATCAATTAGTTTTGATTCAAGTATTCACCGTAAATAAATGTTAAAGAGTAATAATTAAGAAATTTACTTAATTTTAAAAAATTTTCTTATTTATTTAAAAATGCAACTGCTTTTTTTGAAAAGTAACCGATTAATTTTGTTGTTTATTCCACTATTTCAATAAATACTCATCAAATAAATGTTTTAAAAATAAAATAAGAAAAAATTATAAATTTTCTTTAAATGTTAACACTTTTTAAATAAAGTAACCGCTTGTGGGAAGAGGTTACTTTGGAATGTTATCTACTAAAATAACCATTTTTTGAAACAGGTTATTTTTTAAATGAATTGGATTAATTTAGTTTTTTATTCTTTTATTTTCATGGATCTTAAAATAAGTTTTTAGAGAAAAAGTCGCAAACATTTTTTTCATGGTTATTTAAAAAGTAATCACAAAGTAACCGAATACTTTTAGTTCAAAATTTTGTAATATAATGGAGAATTTTACATAAAATTCGAAATATTATGAAGAAAAAATTTGCATAATTTATGAAAATTTAATAAAAAGAAAGTTTTCAGTTTTAAATAGTAAAAAGGGATTTATTCAGTCGGGAACCCATAAAGCCCTTAAATTTTGATAATTCGATTTTCGGAACGCTGTAATATGCAGGAAAATAGAGATATAAATGAACCTGCAAGATAAACTTGCATTAAAGGTCTCAGAGATAAGTAAAGAGTTTATGTGACCCCCGATTAGTTTCTTCTATCAGGAAACATTTGAGGATTATTTAGATTATATCAAGCGATTTCCGAAAACCGAACAAATTGGTTATGGCGAGAACCATAATGAGATTTAATTTGATCAGTTCCTTGTATAGGTGATCCAGAAATAGTTTATTATAGAATTTGTTTTATTTCTAGACTAATATTTTTAATATACATATATTGAGTTTGAGCAAATTGGCTTCAGAGGTCAAATGTCAAAGTTCTTAAATTATAAGATTTCGGAAAAAATTTAGCAAAGTATTTAAAGTTTGAAAAAAAACTTGAGAATTATTCATTGCGGAAATTTGAAAAGAAAAGAATTTTCTATTAAAGGTCATAATTATTCAAAAAATAGGTCGGGGTCAAAGATTTTTGAAAATTTTTTTCTTGAACCCATAATTTTAGTTTATTTTACTTCAAGCTTAAGTTGCAGAGTTCATCAGTTTAGATCAAAACAAACATGAACTGTTTAAGATTCAAATATATTTTTTTAATTTCAAAATATATTGAAATATTTTGAATATTTTTTATAACAAAAACACTCTTTTCAATCATTTATTTAAACAAATTTCACAATTATATAAATATTTAACAAAATTTTTAATAAAAATTTGTTAACCAAATATTTCAAAAATATTTATTTTTTTTTAAAATTCTCATTTTGCAATTGTAGTAAAAAAAGTTAAGTGTCAAGAACATCTAGAAGCACTTGTTGCAAATCTTTAATTTAAACTGTATGTCAAGAACACAATTATTGAAAAATATTTTCTTAATAATTTGTTTTAATATCATTTTCTATAATATTTTTTTCTATAAAAAAATGTTTTTTTTTTTTGTAAGAAAAATTTTGAATACTTTTTTCAGATTTCGAAAATTCTTTATTTTCAAACACTTTAAAACATTTCAAACGTCTGAAATGTTAAAATTCTTTTATTTTTTGTAAAACTTTTAAATTTCAGTTAAAATTTTACCGTTTTTTTCCGAGCCGCTACAACCGCTAAGGCGCGAATTTCAATTCGAACTAAACGTTGCGAATGTCTGTAACTCAGCTAGAAACGGTAGAAGCTTACGAAAAACAAAATCACCACAATAACAGCAGCTACAACAACCACAAAAACAAAAACTAAAACTAAACATATTTTTAATTCAGTTAATGCTCGCGCAAAAAAAAAGATTGAAAATTTTATAAAAAAACACACAAATCAAATAAAATAAACACGATCAAAAAAAAAAAACCTCAGAAAACCAAATTCGAAATTAAGTCGTTGTTATTGCTGCTTCTGTTGTTGTAGTATGTTTTACGGCCGCTGTTAAATCTAACCAATACAATAATACAATGACAAATTCTCAACAAGAAAAAAAATACACACAGATACTTCTCATACATACGTACAATGGTAACATAATGAAAAAAAAAAAAACTGAAACAGAAAACAGAATTTCAAAATTTTATTAAAATTTACAACTCGTCACCATGATTTGGGGTCTAAAGCTCTTTTTTACTGCTGTTATTGTTAGAGTGTTAGTTAGATATTTTAGTATCTGTGTGTCTTAAGACTTTAAACTGTAGTTTTGTATTTTGCCTCTAGAGTTGAGGTGACTGAATAAGAGCTGACAATGTTTGACGGTGATGAATAGTTTTGAGACTGCTGTAATGGATTTAGTAAATAATAGTAGTGTTAGTAATACAATTGCTATTGAATTTGTTGTTTTGTTAGTGCTTCTTTACAAATTTTTCTAATGTTTTGTTTGGCTATACAGGTGTTTTCATGGATTAACATGTTCAATTTTAACATTTAATGTTAAAGGTTGCAGCGATTGACTGTTGGTAACAGATCTATGTAATTAAACGAGAGTACTGTGGTTTAGGATTGATAAAATGAATTAAAGATTGACGATTTTATACTAAAGACATTTACCACTTTATACTAAAGACATGATCGTCTTTATAATAAAGACTTACACGTCTTTATAATAAAGACTTAAACGTCTTTATACTAAAGACTTAAACGTCTTTATACTAAAGACTTAAACGTCTTTATACTAAAGACTTTAACCACTATATATTAAAAACTTAAACGTCTTCATACTAAAAACTTTAACTTCAACGACTTCAACGTTTTCATACTAACGACTTTAACGTCTTTATATTAAAGACTTTATACTAAAGACTATAACGCATTTATACTAAGACTTTAACATCTTTATACTAAAGACTTTAACGTCTTTATACCAAAGACTTTAACGTCTTTATACTAAAGACTTTAACGTCTTTATACTAAAGACTTTAACGTCTTTATACTAAAGACTTTAACGTCTTTATACTAAAGACTTTAAGGTCTTTATACCGAAGATTTTAGCGTTTTTATACTGAAGACTTTAGCGTCTTTATACTAAAGACATTAACGTCTTTATACTAATGACTTTAGCGTCTTTATACTAATGACTTTAGCGTCTTTATACTAAAGACTTCAGCGTCTTTATACTGAAGTCTTTAACGTCTTTATACTAAAGATTTTTAGCGTCTTTATACTAAAGACTTTAGCGTCTTTATACTAAAGACTTAGCGTCTTTATACTAAAGACTTTAGCGTCTTTATACTAAAGACTTTAGCGTCTTAAAACTAAAGACTTTGGCGTCTTTATACTAAAGACATTAGCGTCTTTATACTAAAGACTTTAGAGTCTTTATACTAAAGACTTTAGCGTCTTTATACTAAATACTTTAGCGTCTTTATACTAACTACTTTAGCGTCTTTATACTAACTACTTTAGCGTCTTTATACTATAGACTTTAGCGTCTTTATACTAAGACTTTAGCGTCTTTATACCAAAGACTTTAGCGTCTTAAAACTAAAGACTTTAGCTTCTTTATACTAAAGACTTAAGCGTTTTTATACTAAAGACTTAGCGTCTTTATATTAAAGGTTTTAATGTCATTATATTAAAGACTTATTATCTAAATTGATTTTTAGTAGAAATAGTCCATTGAGAACCACTGTGCTTGATCTAATACAAAAAAATTTAAAAGATTTACAAAAGCAATCAACATAATAAATGATTGATGTGTTGCGCATGCGTATTTTCATTCTTTACAATTTACAAGGTTTATGACAAAAAGTTCGCTTTTTTTCACGATATACTCAAACGGCCACAAATTAACTTACTACTTACTTACAGATATAATTATTGATGGTAAATATTTGTAATTTTGTTTAAGTAAATATTTATTTATAGTCTGACAGATTTGCCATAGATACACAAGTGAAAAAACGAGACGAGACTTTTAGCTCGTATTGCAACAATTGCATCCAGGAACGTAAATGAATCTATATACATATTTACCTATAAATATAGTAAATGTCTTAATATTTCAAATACGTGCGTATGGACGTGCTGTGAATTTTTGTTTTGTTTAGCAGTAGCAGCAGCTGATAGCACTCCATCCCAGCTACTGTCGTCATATTTTATTGAATATGTTTAACGAAAAAAGTTTTGTTAGTTTTCAATCTATAGAGTAAATACTTGCTGGTGGTCAATAAATTTTTAATTTATTTTGTATCTATTTTAAATTATTTTCAATTTAACTGTTCCTTTATCAGCGCTTTAATGATTCTTTAGTTGGTGTCTTTTATGTGGCAAATTTACATTTCTATTTTCTAGCCCTTCTTAGTTTTTGTTTAATCTGTAAATTTGTTAAATAAATAACGTTTTTTTTTCTAAAATTGTTTCATTTTGAATTGTTAATTAGTTGTTAATTTTGTTAAAAGTTGCTAATTCTTATTATTATTCTACATTTCAAATATTAGTAAGCAATTTCGAAGATAGTTTGTGGTTTTTTTTATACATGCTTAACTTTTTTTCTGTCTTCAAATGACGCAAGTTAAGGAAGATCTAAGAGTTTTTTACTTTTTAGCTACAAACGCAATATTTTTATGACCTTTGGATTCTTTTGTTGAATTAGATTTTTAGCGCTATTCATAATGATTTTTAGATTTTTTTTGCGAATTAAAAGTAAAATATTTAGTTTGTGTCTGGAGGTTTGTTGTGTTAACATTTAATAAGTCCGGCTTTGGTTAGTTTAGATTCTAAGGGGAATACAATGAAATCGTTTATGTTTTGCAAATGTTATGGTCTATTGACCTATTTCAATGATGAAGCTATAGTATTTGTAATTGCTACAATGTTAGAGATATGAGTAATACATTAAACGGAAATTATTTTCAGTAAATACTCTAACGTTTTTATACTAAAGACTTTAGCGTCTTTATATTACAGACTTTAACGTATTTACACTAAAGGCTTTAACGTCTTTATATAAGACTTTACCGTCTTCATATACCGAAGACTTTAAACGTCTTTGTACTAAAGATTTTAACGTATTTACACAGACTTGTAGCGTCTTTTTGATAAAAACTTACTGTTACCGTTATATTTAAGACTTAGCGTCTTTAAACTAAAGACTTCTGCTTCTTCATATTAAAGACTTTATCGTCTTTATACTAAAGACTTTACCGTCTTTATACTAAAGACTTTAACGTCTTTATACAAAAGACCTTAACGTCTTTATACAAAAGGCTTTAACGTCTTTATACTAAAGTCTTTGGCGTCTTTATACTAAAGACTTAACGTCTTTATACTAAAGACTTTAACGTCTTATACTAAAGACTTTATCGTCTTTATACTCAAGACTAAAGACTTTAGCGTCGTTATACTAAAGACTTTAACGGCTGTACATTGAAGACTTAAACGTCTTTACTAAAGCCTTTATACTAAAGAATTTAGTAACTTTATACTAAAGACTTTAGCGTCTTTATACTAAAGACTTTAGTGCCTTTATACTAAAGACTTAACCGCCTTTATACTAAAGACTTTAACGTCTTTGCGCTAAATACTTTAACGTCTTTATACTAAAGACTTTAACGTCTATATAATAAAGACTTTATCATCTTTATACTAAAGACTTTAGTATCTTTATACTAAAGACTTTAGCATCTTTATACTAAAGACTTTAGCGTCTTTATACTAAAGACTTTAGCGTCTTTATACTAAAGACTTTGGCGTCTTTATATTAAATGCCTTAACGCCTTTAAACTAAAGACTTTAGAGTCTTTTTTAATAAATACTTTACCGTCTTTATACTAAAGACTTTAGCGTCTTTATACTACAGACTTTAGCGGCTTAATACTATAGACTTTAGCGTCTTTATACTAAAGACTTTAGCGTTCTTATACTGAAAACTTTGGCGTGTTTTTTACTAAAGAATTTAGAGTCTTTATATAAAAGACTTTAACGTTTTTGTACTAAAGTCATTAGGATCTTTATATTGAAGGCATAGGATTTTTATACTAAAGACATTAGCGTATTTATAATACAGACTTTACCGTCTTTATACTGCAGACTTAAGCGTTTCTTACTACTAAAGATTTTATCATCTTTATACTAAAGACTTTAGCGTCTCTATACTTAAAACATTAACGTCGTTATGCTAAAGCCTTTAGAGTCTTTATACTAAACTTTAAAATGTATATAATAAAGACTAAGTATGTATAATGCACCACCCTAATATTTCCTCTAATGAAGATCTTAAGTTTTAATTCAACATTAAAAACCTCGTTGCAACTCACACACTTTGCTAATATGGCAACAAAAGGTTCATTCATATGCATTAGTTATTGTTGCATGCAGTATGACAAGACAGATTACAAAGTTACTGTCATGCCACAAAACATTGGCTAATCATAACTGCAACACCTTTAAAAACATGCAACATGCTAAAGATGAGCAATAAAAAAAGCACATTTTTTTATCTACATCTAGTTTTTGTTCAAAATCTAGTAAAGATATAGCAAAAACTAGACAAAAAGAATTTTGGTTAGAAATATTTCAAACCAGTTTCGTTTAAGTATTAAAACATGTTGCAAGTAGCTGCAAAACACGCATAATAGTAAGTAATATGAGTATTTTTTAGCCGGCAAAACTTTAATGTTGCTGAGCTTTGCTGCACTAGTAAATATAAACTTATACAAGTAGACCTTTTGCACGTTGTTGTTTGCTATCGGTTGCAAAGTTATAATTGCTTGCTGTGGTAATGATCGCCTACTTTATGTTTTGTTGCGGATTTTCTTCTTCAAAGTCTCCAACTATTATTTAGCTGAAACCATTAGTCCGTTTGGTAGTCTTGTCTGTTTCTTTTTGACTGATTTGTTGGAATATTTAATATTTTTTTTCCATTTGTTGCATTATCACCATGAATGCAACAGGTTGTAACAGTAGTAAATATTGTAGTAGTATTTGTAACATTTTAGTGTGTACTTTTTTCTCTATTACAATTTAGATTCCATTTCATTGCTACACCATAAAGCCTCTCAATTCTTTATTAGTTTAATTTACTTTTTTTATGATTTAGTTTTGCAAATGCCGGCCCAAATTGGGGCAGAAATTACTGGTGGTTTTTGTTATAGTTTTTGTTGTTTGTTTTGTGGCAAGCACATGTTCAAATGTGTTTGTTTTTATTTGTTTAGTGGAAAGAGAATGTCTACGATTGGATTTTCCTTTGTGTGCTTTTGTCGTTCTTGTAGCGATCGATAAGGGGGAAGGTAACTGATTCCGATATTAAATATTTTAGAGAAATATAAATAGAAGATACCTTGACTATAGTTTGCCTACAGTATTGACTACATATTGACAATAGCTTGGCATTATTCTTGAGTTAAATATGACTATAGTTATCACAGTTTGATTATAATTTGACTATAGTCTTGTCTATAATCTTGGTTATAATTTGGACTATGGTTTTGACTATAGGTTTTACTACAGTTGACTAAAGTGTATACTTTAGTTTGACTATAGTCTTCACTATAGCTTAACTATAATCTTGATTATAGGTCGACTAATGTCTTGACTATTGGTTAACCGTTGCTATAGTTTGACTATTGTCTTGGTTATATTTTGTCTATAGTCTTCACTATAGGTTGATAATAGTCTTGACTATATTTTGACTATAGTCTTCACCATAGGGTGACTATAATCTTGACTGTATGTTGACTATAGTCCTGACTATATGTTTACTATAGTATTGGCTATATTTTGATTATAATCTTGACTATAGGTTGACTATAATCTTGACTATAGGGGTCCTTTACTCTTGACTTTAGTATGACTATAGTCTTGACTATAGGTTGACTGTATTTTGTCTATAGTCTTCACTATAGGTTGACTATAATCTTGACTATTGTCTTGACTATATTTTGACTATAATCTTGACTATAGTCTTAACTATAGGTTGACTATAATCTTGACTATAGGGATCCTTTACTCTTGGCTTTAGTATGACTATAGTCTTGACTATAGGTTGACTGTATTTTGTCTATAGTCTTCACTATAGGTTGACTATTGTCTTGACTATAGGTTGACTATAATCTTGACTATAGTCT
>NW_023996739.1:0-28796 GCF_015586225.1 Lucilia sericata
TTGTGTACACATGCACACACACACACGTACATTTAACTCGTATTAGCTTGACAGGTGATAATTATTCTTTTGTGGAAAAAGTAGAAAAAATTATAGAAAACGTTACACTGTTTCTATGGTTTTGCTCAAACGTAAACAATAACAACATCTGCAAAAACACTTTCTTTTTGGTTTTTTTTCTGTCTATTTCAATCAACACACTCATGCATACTTACATATTAGTGAAATGCATAGGTATGAGGGAGTTTTGTTTGTAAAACAAAATGTTTTTTGTTATAGAAAAGAAATTTGCCAATATTTGTATGTATTTAATACAACAAGAACAACCTGAGAGTTTTATGAGGCATTTATTATCCTTTTTAGTTACCTAGGCCCTAGTTGTGCGATTCTTTTAAGGGAAAATATTAGTTGAAAAACCTTGAGGAATGTAATATCGGGAATAAAATCGCTTCCAAGTTATTTGGGTCAAATCCCGTTAGTTTAGTTAGTTAGTTAGTTAGTTAGTTAGTTAGTTAGTTAGTTAGTTAGTTAGTTAGTTAGTTAGTTAGTTAGTTAGTTAGTTAGTTAGTTAGTTAGTTAGTTAGTTAGTTCGTTAGTTAGTTAGTTAGTTTGTCGTAGTTGTAGTTCGTTCGTTCGTTCGTTCGTTCGTTAGTTAGTTCGTTAGTTCGTTCGTTCGTTCGTTCGTTCGTTCGTTCGTTTTCGTTCGTTCGTTCGTTCGTTCGTTCGTTCGTTCGTTCGTTCGTTCGTTCGTTCGTTTCGTTCGTTCGTTCGTTCGTTCGTTTTCGTTTCGTTCGTTCGTTCGTTCGTTCGTTCGTTCGTTCGTTCGTTCGTTGTTCGTTCGTTCGTTCGTTCGTTGTTCGTTCGTTCGTTCGTTCGTTCGTTCGTTCGTTTCGTTCGTTCGTTCGTTTTCGTTTCGTTCGTTCGTTCGTTCGTTCGTTCGTTCGTTCGTTTTCGTTCGTTCGTTCGTTCGTTCGTTCGTTCGTTCGTTTCGTTCGTTCGTTCGTTCGTTCGTTCGTTCGTTCTCGTTCGTTCTTCGTTTCGTTCGTTCGTTCGTTCGTTCGTTCGTTCGTTTCGTTCGTTCGTTCGTTCGTTCGTTCGTTTCGTTCGTTCGTTCGTTCGTTCGTTCGTTCGTTTCGTTCGTTCGTTCGTTCGTTCGTTCGTTCGTTCGTTCGTTCTTTCGTTCGTTCGTTCGTTCGTTTCGTTCGTTCGTTCGTTCGTTCGTTTTCGTTCGTTCGTTCGTTCGTTCGTTCGTTCGTTCGTTCGTTCGTTCGTTCGTTCGTTCGTTCTTCGTTCGTTCGTTCTTCGTTCGTTCGTTCGTTCGTTCGTTCGTTCGTTTCGTTCGTTCGTTCGTTTTCGTTTCGTTCGTTCGTTCGTTCGTTCGTTCGTCGTTCGTTCGTTCGTTCGTTCGTTCGTTCGTCGTTCGTTCGTTAGTTCGTTCGTTCGTTTCGTTCGTTCGTTCGTTCGTTCGTTCGTTCGTTCGTTCGTTCGTTCGTTCGTTCGTTCGTTTCGTTCGTTCGTTCGTTCGTTCGTTCGTTTTCGTTCGTTCGTTCGTTCGTTCGTTCGTTTTCGTTCGTTCGTTCGTTCGTTCGTTCGTTTCGTTCGTTTCGTTCGTTCGTTCGTTCGTTTCGTTTCGTTCGTTTCGTTCGTTCGTTCGTTGTTCGTTCGTTCGTTCGTTCGTTCGTTCGTTCGTTTCGTTCGTTCGTTCGTTCGTTCGTTCGTTCGTTTCGTTCGTTCGTTCGTTCGTTCGTTCTTCGTTCGTCTTCGTTTTTCGTTCGTTCGTTCGTTCGTTCGTTGTTCGTTCGTTCGTTCGTTTCGTTCGTTCGTTCGTTCGTTCGTTCGTTCGTTCGTTCGTTCGTTCTTCGTTTCGTTCGTTTGTTCGTTCGTTTCGTTCGTTTCGTTCGTTCGTTTCGTTCGTTCGTTCGTTCGTTCGTTCGTTCGTTCTTTCGTTCGTTTCGTTTTCGTTCGTTCGTTCGTTCGTTCGTTCGTTCGTTCGTTCTTCGTTCGTTTCGTTCGTTCGTTCGTTCGTTCGTTCGTTCGTTCGTTCGTTCGTTCGTTCGTTCGTTCGTTCGTTCGTTCGTTCGTTCGTTCGTTGTTGTTCGTTCGTTCGTTCGTTCGTTCGTTCGTTCGTTTCGTTCGTTTCGTTCGTTCGTTCGTTCGTTCGTTCGTTCGTTCGTTCGTTCGTTTTCGTTCGTTCGTTCGTTCGTTCGTTCGTTCGTTCGTTCGTTCGTTCGTTCGTTCGTTCGTTCGTTTTCGTTCTTTGTTTCGTTCGTTCGTCGTTCGTTCGTTCGTTCGTTCGTTCGTTCGTTCGTTTCGTTCGTTCGTTCGTTCGTTCGTTTCGTTTTAGTTAGTTAGTTAGTTTAGCATTTATGATTCTGATCTTGTGTTTAAAAATGTGTCAATATAGAGTGTGCGAGAGAGTGTGGCAAAATTACATGTTTTTTCTTTTTCCACGAATATAAAATGTTATTATTTTCTTTTGCAAATGAATAATTTTTTTCGTTTCATGTGAGCAAAATAAAAGTGTAACAGCAGTTGTTGTTTTTGTTATATTAACATGGGTCACAGGTGACAGACGACAAATGTTGTGAAATTAAAAAACGAAATAAAAACAATTTCAGTGCTACAACACGCTTTTTACACATAAACACATTTACTCACTCGTCTATGGTTGCAAATACACTCTCTCATGAACTGTTATACAGGTTTATTGAACACTGAAAGAAATTAAATTCGTTTTTATCATTCTAGAGTTTTTTGAAGTGTTTTAGGGAAAATGAAATTTTCAGAAAAGTATTTAAATTTTTGTTGCCATTGTTTTGTTTAGGTGTGACTAACAAACTGTATCTTTATAAAATTTTAAAACTTGTGTTTTTTTTTTTCTATAAAGATTTAATTTATGATATATGATACAATTTTCTTTGAACATAATTTTTGGCTAAGTAAATCCGTAATCAGATACTAATATTTCTTTTTTTTTTAATATAAAAAAATTTATTTCAGTGTATTTGTAGTACACCTGCGACTTGTAGAACATGACAAATATGTTTATGTTGTTTTTAACTACCTTCTCTACACATTCATACTGATAAACACCTGCTCAACATTAGGATGGCCTACAAAAGAGTTGAACAATATTGTTAATAAGAAAATTTTATCAATTCTTATTACAAGAAATACATATTTATTTGATTACAAAAGCATTAATTAACAAGATGATCATGTGAAGAGAATAATGAAGCGAGATAGAGAAATATATAGATAGATAGATAGATAGACAGACAGACAGACAGACAGACAGACAGACAGACAGACAAACAGGCAGACAGACAGACAGACAGACAGACAGACAGACAGACAGACAGACAGACAGACAGACAGACAGACAGACAGACAGACAGACAGACAGACAGACAGACAGATAGACAGACAGACAGACAGACAGACAGACAGACAGACAGACAGACAGACAGACAGACAGACAGACAGACAGACAGACATACAGACAGACAGGCAGACAGATATTACATTCCACAGGAAAACTAACTGGCAGCTGAGTTTCTGAACAACAGTCGATAATTCTTTATATAGATCGATCTATATTTATAGATAGTCAGACTGACAGAGAAGCCAACAAGTATCTAGAACATACATACCTATATAATTCTATGAGCATGACAAAATCAATATATACCCCATATTTGCAATAAAGTTTGTTCACGTTTACAAACATTTTTAAGGTCAAATCAACATTTACTTAAAAGTAGTCAGGTTACACGCCCTTTTCTTTAAATATTTGAACAATGTGAGCTAAAATATCGGTAAATTGTTATTAAAAATAAACAAAACTTTTCTCTACGTTTTACAAATAAGGACATCCTAATATACAGCAATTCCAACATGCTTCTACTCAGATATGAATTTGTACATGTAGTTTTGTATATTTGTAGATTGTTTATTTTGTAAACTTTATTGTTATGTCTTGTTATTTTTGCGTTTGTTTGTATAAATATGAGTCAGAGTGTGTGTGTGGTGTGGCAACGAATGAGTATCTGTGTTTTTATATTTGTATGTTATTAGATCACATTAACTATGCCACACGTGAATACATAAATCTAAAAATTGGCATAGTTTTTTTTTCTTTGCTGTTTGTTTGTTTGGGTTGTTATTATAGTATTTTATATAATATTTAGGCATTAACATAAATATATACTTACATACATATGTATATATATAGTATATGTAGTTATAGATACATAACAAATAAGTATATTTTTTAAATATCGGTAAATTGTTATTAAAAATAAACAAAACTTTTCTCTACGTTTTACAAATAAGGACATCCTAATATACAGCAATTCCAACATGCTTCTACTCAGATATGAATTTGTACATGTAGTTTTGTATATTTGTAGATTGTTTATTTTGTAAACTTTATTGTTATGTCTTGTTATTTTTGCGTTTGTTTTGTATAAATATGAGTCAGAGTGTGTGTGTGTGTGGCAACGAATGAGTATCTGTGTTTTTATATTTGTATGTTATTAGATCACATTAACTATGCCACACGTGAATACATAAATCTAAAATTGGCATAGTTTTTTTTTCTTTGCTGTTTGTTTGTTTGGTTGTTATTATAGTATTTTATATAATATTTAGGCATTAACATAAATATATACTTACATACATATGTATATATATAGTATATGTAGTTATAGATACATAACAATAAGTATATTTTTAGGTAACTTTTTTTCTCCAAAAAAAGGGGAGAAAAACACTTGGATTCCCTAGGTAAAACATTTTGATTTGTTAAGAAATACATATGTATGTATGTATAAATAGAAGATACACCTAAATAAACTCATTCACAAGACAAGGGTTATAATGCTTAATGTTTTGGCCTAAGTAGCTGGTGTATTCAAAAGTACTCAAAATTTAATTTCATGCTACTTAAAGTTTTTTTTTTTCATTCCTTCCCTCCCATTCACAAACAAACAACAAACATCTTAAGTTTGCCTAAAGGATATAAATCTATATAGCTGCCTTTTATGCTTCGTTTTCTTTTTGATAAGTTTATTTTTTACGTTTTTTCTTTTCTACAACAACAAAAGGAACATTTTTAGTCAATCTTAAAGTCAGTTTAGACACATTAGAAACTCAATCTTCTATGCTACATTTGCAAACACTTTAGTTTGTCAAATCTTTGGTGGCTTCTTTATTACACTTAATACTTCCATTTTTTTCTTTGTATTCCATAAAATTTTGCTTTAGAAATTGAAAGTGTTATTGCGTAGCATATTTTAGCATATGTTTGTAGGGACAATGTATTCAAATTTTGTTTGTTTGTTTGGTTTTTTTTTGTGTGGAAAATTTGTTTGGAAAAGTTAAAGGAAATCGATTTTTGTTGGTTATTTAAATGTAAATAGAATTGGACTGAAATTAATGTTAATAGGTTTGTCAAATATTTGATTTAAATGTAAATTTAATTTATGCTATAGCAAGATGAAGAATTAACATAAAACCAGTGGTACCATGTTAGGTTCTTTGGTGTTAAGGAACTATCCCAATTTAAACACTTTATATAAAGGGGACTCTAGACCCCTCTAGAATATACATATCTAGAACTTTTCTATAATATTCACTTATGACAGTTTTCTATAGAAATTTATTCAACAATGAAATTTTTTTGTGTGTTAGTTGAGAGTTTTCCAATTCCTACACATCAGGTCCTGTAGTAACCTACATCTGCCGTTCTAACTAACTAAACTAACTGAAGATGAACAACTTCTCGCCAATGAAAATTTACTGCTGAAAACTCTTCACGTTTGAAAGCTTTTTTTAAATTCTCACTCTTCACTAATGAATATTTCATATACAAATTGTTCAGCAATGAAAATCTTCTATCTAAAGCTTTTAAAAAAAACTGTTTACAATTAAAAATTTTCTTAGAAAATTCGTACGTGAACGTTTCCTACAGAAAGCTCTTCGCCAATTAAAGCTTTCTATAAAAAGCTTTTCACTAATGAATGTTTTCTATAGAAAGCTCTTTACTAATGAACATTCTTCACGAATGAATGTTTCCTATAGAAAACTCTTCACCAACTTTACAACTGTTCCCGACTAAAGCTTTCTTTGAAAATTTCTTCACCAATGAAAGTTTTCTATAGAAAACTTTTCACCAATGAAAGTTTTATATAAAAAACTCTTCACCAATGTAAGTTTTATATAGAAAACTTCTCATAAATAAAAGTTTAAAAGCACTAAAGCAAGTTTTCTATAGAAAAGTTTCACTAATGAAAGTTTTCTGTAGAAAACTTTTCGCCAATGAAGGTTTTCTATAGAAATCTCTTCGTCAATGAAAGTTTCTATAGAAAACTCTTCACCAATGAAAGTTTTCTATAAAAAGGTCTCTACTAATGAAAGTATTCTATACAAAATCTTCACCAATGAAAATTTTCTATGGAAAACTTTTCAACAATGTGAGCTTGCTATAGAAAACTCTTTACTAATGAATGTTTTTTATAGAAAACTCTTCACCACTGAAAGTTTTCTATAGAAAACTCTTCTCTAATGAAAGTTTTCTATAGAAAACTCTTCACCAATGTAAGTTTTTTATAGAAAACTGTGGACAAATATTCACCTATGAAAGCTTTCTATAGAAAAATCTTCACTCATGAACTTTTCTATAGACCAAGTTACAAGTTCTTGAAAGTTTTCTATACAAAACTCTTTACCAATGAAAGTTTTCTTTTTATTCTCTTTTAAAGAAATAAAAAATGATATAATAAATATGTAAATTTATTTTGTATAATTTTTACAGATGCTGCTGCAAGTATCATGGGTACGACATCGTGATATACATCTATTAACAGTGGGACGATATACATACACATCAGATCAAAGATTTCGTGCCATACATCAGCCACAAACCGAAGACTGGATATTACAGATAAAATATCCACAGCATAGAGATTCGGGTATATATGAGTGTCAAGTATCCACTACGCCACACATGAGTCATTATATACATCTGAATGTTGTGGGTAAGTTAAGAAGAATACTCTCCCCCTCACTGTTATATACACATTTACTATTAAAATTAATAAATTTTACATAATCATTACTTTTCGTTTATCATTACAGAACCCTCTACAGAAATTATAGGTGCCCCTGATCTTTACATAGAAAGTGGCTCTACTATAAATCTAACCTGCGTTATTTTAAATTCACCCGAACCGCCTGCCTATATATTTTGGAATCATAATAATGCGGTAAGTTGTCTCATGTACTTAAAAGAAATCTTTCCTCCTCTGTCTCTCTCCTACTTATTTTCTCTTTAGTGTTTATTACTTTTTATTTTTTTAGTCTACATTTTATCTCGCTCCAGTTAGTTCTTCTTGTATGCATGTCTAAAATACAACCTAATCCTTTTTTATCTTTTCTTGTAAATCCTTGAAATGATTTTTTACATTTTTTTGTTACTCTTTTCTGTATTTTGTTTCTTTCTACTTTTTGAATTTCAATGGCTTCTTTAAACCAAGGGATTCTTTATTTTTATTTTATTTTACTGCATGTGTTTTTTTAAGTTTTTCAGTGTGATGTGCTGTGATGATGGTGTGTTATTGTCATTTTAGCAAAAGTGTAGAAATAAATAAAATTTGCAAAAAAAAAAAAAAAAAATCCAACGTTTACAAATTGTATAAAATTCGCTTAGGTTGTGTTGGTGGTATTGACGTGTAGTACGACTTTAATAGTTCCGGCATTCTTTTCATCAATTTAATTTTATTTTATGGGTTTCCTTTTCTTTTTATCCCTTTTTTTGAGGCGGTATTTTTTGCCAAATGTATGTTTTTAGCCAATATTTTTTTTCGTTTGCCTATTTTTATTTGCGAAAACGTTATCCTTTCAGATTTGGGAAGTTTCATATTGGGGTGGACTTGGAAAGTATTCTATAAAAAGAAAAATTAGCAAAAATTTCCTATAAAAAGAGAAATTAGCAAAATTATTCTTTAAAATGAGAAATTTGCAAAAATATTCTTTAAAACGAGAAATTAGCAATAATTTTGTTTAAAACGAGAAATTAGCAAAAAATTTATGTAAAAAGAAAATTTATTGAAAATTTTCTATAAAAAGAAAATTTATTGAAAATTTTCTATAAAAAGAAAATTTATTGAAAATTTTCTATAAAAAGAAAATTTATTGAAAATTTTCTATAAAAAGAAACTTTATTGAAAATTTTCTATAAAAAGAAACTTTATTGAAAATTTTCTACAAAAAGAAAATTTATTGAAAATTTTCTTTAAAAAGAAAATTTCGCAAAAATTTTCTATAAAAAGAAAATTTCGCAAAAATTTTCTATAAAAAGAAAATTTCGCAAAAATTTTCTATAAAAAAAAATTTTGCAAAAATTTTCTATAAAAGAAAATTTCGCAAAAATTTCCTATAAAAAGAAAATTTCGCAAAAATTTCCTATAAAAAGAAAATTTCGCAAAAATTTTCTATAAAAGAAAATTTCGCAAAAATTTTCTATAAAAAGAAAATTTCGCAAAAATTTTCTATAAAAAGAAAATTTGGCAAAAATTTTCTATAAAAAGAAAATTTGGCAAAAATTTCCTATAAAAAGAAAATTTGGCAAAAATTTCCTATAAAAAGAAAATTTCGCAAAAATTTCCTATAAAAAGAAAATTTTGCAAAAATTTTCTATAAAAGAAAATTTGGCAAAAATTTTCTATAAAAAGAAAATTTGGCAAAAATTTCCTATAAAAAGAAAATTTGGCAAAAATTTCCTATAAAAAGAAAATTTCGCAAAAATTTTCTATAAAAAGAAAATTTAGCAAAAATTTTATATAAATGGAAAATTTAGAAAAATTTAGATAAATTTTCTAGAAAAAGAAAATTTAGAAAATTTTTCTAGAAAAAGAAAATTTATAAAAAGAAAATTTTTCTCTTAATATGAAACTTTCTACATTTTGCTACTCTAACTAGAAATATAATGTAAACAACCTTAAGTAAAGTTTGGTAAATATTTTCTTATTTTTTATTTAAATATTTATAACTAAAAAGCATTTTTACTTTTAGCATAAGAAGTATGAAATCTTGTTGTTGTAACTTTTATGTTTGCATTTATTATCAGCTCTTAAGTCTGCTACATCATACCAAACATACAAACCAAAACAAAACAGAAATGTTTAAAACTCTACAACTGCTAAATGGTCTATGTAAAATTTGTGCAAAAATGTTTTTGTTAAACATTTAAAAGTTCTATATTCTATTATCAATAAATAGCTAAAATATATCTTACGTTTTCGAAATTATTAAAAATTTCATTCAAAAATTCATTTATGGTTTCAATTTTGTCTAACAAAAACAACATAGGTCATTTTGCCTGTAGTTTTATATCTCTACAATGTTTAGCTTTCTTTCTCAATTTCTGTTTTCTATTTTCATTTGTTATATTTGCAGATTATCAACTATGATTCACCGCGTGGCGGTGTTTCGGTTGTTACAAATAAAGGCGAAACAACGACCTCCTTTCTATTGATCAAATCTGCACGGCCATCAGATTCTGGCCATTATCAATGCAATCCATCGAATGCTAAACCAAAAAGTGTAACGGTTCACGTGCTCAATGGTAAGTATTCAAAAATGATTGAACACAAAGTATATTGAACCAACTGGTGGCATACTTACCACTACTTATCGGCATTATGGCTACAATATAATAAAAAAATAAAAATAAAAATTGTTTTTGGTATAATGTCATCGACTTCATCCTCTTAACAAGGTTTAGTGTCATAAAAAAGTAATGATTTTAAGACACCATAAAAAAATTGCAATATTTTTTGGGAAAAAACACTTAATGAAATTGCTGTTGACCCAAATACAAGTTTGTATTACAATTATAAAGGGAGATTATTTTGGTTTTACTGTTGCTGTTTCTTTTGTTCAGACTTGATAGTATTGATTTATTTTTGTTCTCCTTTTATAAATATATAGTTTGATATCGTTTCTTTTTTCTGGGTTTTTAATAGAATTGTAGTTGGCTGTGGTTACCAGGTTAATCCTATTACTTTGTGATTATTGAGAATTATTATGGGCAAATCAAAAGATTATCATTTACTATTTCACACCTAAAGAACATAAATGGTATTAAAGTCAAAAATATTTTGTTTGTTCTACAACCATAAAGACGAAAACCAATAAATTAAATAAAATAGTTATTTGAATAAATTGTTTCTAGTTGCTAAAGAAAACTTTGTGAAATTAAATGATTTTCTATGAGATTTTAATCAACAAAAGATTTTTATAAAAAGCAAATTTAAAGTAAATTTTTGAACTAGAACTGAACTAAAACTGAACTACAACTGAACTAGAACAGAACTAGAACGAACAAGAACTGAACACGAAACTGAACAAGAACTGAACAAGAACTGAACAAGAACTAGAACTGAACTAGAACTGAACTAGAACTGAACTAGAACTGAACTAGAACTGAACTAGAACTGAACTAGAACTGAACTAGAACTGAACTAGAACTGAACTAGAACTGAACTAGAACTGAACTAGAACTAGAACTGAACTAGAACTGAACTAGAACTGAACTAGAACTGAACTAGAACTGACTAGAACTGAACTAGAACTGAACTAGAACTGAACTAGAACTGAACTAGAACTGAACTAGAACTGAACTAGAACTGAACTAGAACTGAACTAGAACTGAACTAGAACTGAACTAGAACTGAACTGAACTGAACTAGAACTGAACTAGAACTGAACTAGAACTGAACTAGAACTGAACTAGAACTGAACTAGAACTGAACTAGAACTGAACTAGAACTGAACTAGAACTGAACTAGAACTGAACTAGAACTGAACTAGAACTGAACTAGAACTGAACTAGAACTGAACTAGAACTGAACTAGAACTGAACTAGAACTGAACTAGAACTGAACTAGAACTGAACTAGAACTGAACTAGAACTGAACTAGAACTGAACTAGAACTGAACTAGAACTGAACTAGAACTGAACTAGAACTGAACTAGAACTGAACTAAACTGAACTAGAACTGAACTAGAACTGAACTAGAACTGAACTAGAACTGAACTAGAACTGAACTAGAACTGAACTGAACTAGAACTAGAACTGAACTAGAACTGAACTAGAACTGAACTAGAACTAGAACTGAACTAGAACTAGAACTGAACTAGAACTGAACTAGAACTGAACTAGAACTGAACTAGAACTGAACTAGAACTGAACTAGAACTGAACTAGAACTGAACTAGAACTGAACTAGAACTGAACTAGAACTGAACTAGAACTGAACTAGAACTGAACTAGAACTGAACTAGAACTGAACTAGAACTGAACTAGAACTGAACTAGAACTGAACTAGAACTGAACTAGAACTGAACTAGAACTGAACTAGAACTGAACTAGAACTGAACTAGAACTGAACTAGAACTGAACTAGAACTGAACTAGAACTGAACTAGAACTGAACTAGAACTGAACTAGAACTGAACTAGAACTGAACTAGAACTGAACTAGAACTGAACTAGAACTGAACTAGAACTGAACTAGAACTGAACTAGAACTGAACTAGAACTGAACTAGAACTGAACTAGAACTGAACTAGAACTGAACTAGAACTGAACTAGAACTGAACTAGAACTGAACTAGAACTGAACTAGAACTGAACTAGAACTGAACTAGAACTGAACTAGAACTGAACTAGAACTGAACTAGAACTGAACTAGAACTGAACTAGAACTGAACTAGAACTGAACTAGAACTGAACTAGAACTGAACTAGAACTGAACTAGAACTGAACTAGAACTGAACTAGAACTGAACTAGAACTGAACTAGAACTGAACTAGAACTGAACTAGAACTGAACTAGAACTGAACTAGAACTGAACTAGAACTGAACTAGAACTGAACTAGAACTGAACTAGAACTGAACTAGAACTGAACTAGAACTGAACTAGAACTGAACTAGAACTGAACTAGAACTGAACTAGAACTGAACTAGAACTGAACTAGAACTGAACTAGAACTGAACTAGAACTGAACTAGAACTGAACTAGAACTGAACTAGAACTGAACTAGAACTGAACTAGAACTGAACTAGAACTGAACTAGAACTGAACTAGAACTGAACTAGAACTGAACTAGAACTGAACTAGAACTGAACTAGAACTGAACTAGAACTGAACTAGAACTGAACTAGAACTGAACTAGAACTGAACTAGAACTGAACTAGAACTGAACTAGAACTGAACTAGAACTGAACTAGAACTGAACTAGAACTGAACTAGAACTGAACTAGAACTGAACTAGAACTGAACTAGAACTGAACTAGAACTGAACTAGAACTGAACTAGAACTGAACTAGAACTGAACTAGAACTGAACTAGAACTGAACTAGAACTGAACTAGAACTGAACTAGAACTGAACTAGAACTGAACTAGAACTGAACTAGAACTGAACTAGAACTGAACTAGAACTGAACTAGAACTGAACTAGAACTGAACTAGAACTGAACTAGAACTGAACTAGAACTGAACTAGAACTGAACTAGAACTGAACTAGAACTGAACTAGAACTGAACTAGAACTGAACTAGAACTGAACTAGAACTGAACTAGAACTGAACTAGAACTGAACTAGAACTGAACTAGAACTGAACTAGAACTGAACTAGAACTGAACTAGAACTGAACTAGAACTAAACTAGAACTGAGAACTAGAACTGAACTAGAACTGAACTAGAACTGAACTAGAACTGAACTAGAACTGAACTAGAACTGAACTAGAACTGAACTAGAACTGAACTAGAACTGAACTAGAACTGAACTAGAACTGAACTAGAACTGAACTAGAACTGAACTAGAACTGAACTAGAACTGAACTAGAACTGAACTAGAACTGAACTAGAACTGAACTAGAACTGAACTGAAAGAACTGAACTAGAACTGAACTTGAACTAGAACTAAAATACATGTTGTTAAAAATTTTCTATAACATGAAAATGATTTGAAAAGTATAGAAAATTTATTTAAATATTTGAAATTTTATAAATAATTAAAAAAAACATGTTTGAGTTGGAGAACAGCAAAAAAGATGTAAATTAAACAGGTGTTTCTCATTCTGTTTCCAGGGGAATTCCCAGCAGCAATGCAGCGCGCGGGACTAGCACTTCATCGAATGTCTCAAAGTCATTATATCTTAGTGTACCTGTTAACGTACTTGTTTACCTTAGCATATGTCAGGCAATACACAAAGCTACCGGCTGTAGTGTGTCGTGGTCTAAAATCGGTGGTCATGTGATAGAAACATCCATAAAATTGTTAGGATTTCTGCTACTGACACTGATGGCTGGCTTTTTCAGACTATTAAGACAGCAAGCTAAAACAACAACAACGTACAGTAATAAAAACAATAAGAAATTTATAACAACAACAGCTGAGACAGTGGGTAGCAACAAAAGTGAATAAAAACAGTAGCAGTATGGATTCAACAACATGTTGTTATTACATGCAATTGCGCGAAAATTATCATATGACACGTACAGCATTACAATCTTCTACTAACACCACCTCTAGCAGCAACAGCATCAACACGAACACTTCAACAACAGCTATTGTTAGATCTACGTGTAAACGTCAATCATTGTCAGCGCCTTCAACATCTCCATCAACGTCGTTTTTGTTGTCGTCGTCGTCGTCGTCGTCATCATCATCATTATCACCAGCATTATCTGCAGCATACACTCTGTCTTTCGCTGTGGATATTTGGTGTTACCTATTGTATTCTAAAGAATATAATTTATTTAAAAAAGCAACATCAGCAACAGTTACAACAACAGCATCATCATCATTTTCATCTACCCCCTGCTTGTTAAACAATTGTTGTATTTCATCTCGCTGCTGTTGCGGTTGTATTTCAACTTCATGTCGTCGTTTAGCTGTTATTAAATGTTTTTCTCCACTACTTCCCTCAACAATTTCAGCATATTTCTGTGAATCCGATATAAGGTGAGTCCAATATATGGCTTGTACAATACGATGATGTATGATTAAATATCCTCGCGCTCCTTTTTATACTAGTATTCTTACTAACTAAATACTAAAATAAAAACTACTAACACTACCAAAATGAAATAAAATTTAAACAACAACACAAACAAAAAACTAACACTACTACGACTAATATTAAATAAATAAAAAAAAAAATAACTAAAGATTAATAATAATATTAACAATAATAAAAGAAACTACTCAATCTTAGCTCATACTACAACATACTCGTAAATGTGTATTTCAAGAATCGAAAAAAACCCAAAATATAAGAAAACTAGGAAATTTATATTTAAAAAAAATTACTGAAAAAAACCAAACTGCTAATAATTTAATCTAAATTGTAATAAATTGTTCTAAATTTAAGTTCATCACATTTTCTTGGGTGTCTTCTTTTGTTATTTAAAGTTAGAGTTCCATGTGTATTGTTAAATTTTTAGATGCAGGTGATTTTTTATAACAGTTATTGTCCATTTTGTTTCAAATTGAAATGTTTTTCTAAATTTGGATTTTGAACAACATTTTAATATTTATTTAAAAGCTCTTCAGCAATGAAAGTTTTCTATGAAAACTCTTTAGTTTAGGTTTTGGACAGCATTTCAATATTTTGTCATAAAGCTCTTTAGCAATTAAAGTTTCATAAGAAATTCTTTATAAATGAAAGTTTTCCAAAGATAAGTCAAGCTTAAATAGAAAATTTCTCACCAATTTCATCATTACTGAAAGCTTTTAATAAAAATCATTTTTACTAATGAAAGTTTTTCAGAGAACACTCTTAACCAATGAAACTTTTTTATAGAAAATTCTTCACCAGTGAAAATTTGTTATAGAAATCTCTTCAGCAATGAAGCTTTTCTATAGAAATCTCTTCAGCAATGAAACTTTTCTATAGAAAACTTTTCACTAATGAAACTTTTCTATGGAAAACTTTTCACCAATGAAAGTTTTCTATAAAGATCTCTTCACCAGTAAAGGTTTTTATAGAAAACTCTTCACCAATAAACTTTCTACAGAAAAATCTTCACCAATGAAACTTTTCTATGGAAAAATCTTCAGTAATGAAACTTTTCTATAGAAAACTTTTCACCAATGAAAGATCTCTTCACTAATAAAGATTTTTATAGAAAGCTCTTCACTGAAAAATCTTCACCAATGAAACTTTTCTATAGACAAATCTCATCAATGAAAGCTTTCTATAGAAAACTCTTCACCAATGAAAGGGTTCTGCAGAAAACTCTTCACTAATGAAAGTTTTCTACAGAAAAATCTTCACCAATGAAACTTTTCTATAGAAAAATCTTCAGCAAAGAAACTCTTCTATAGAAAACTTTTCACCAATGAAACTTTTCTACAGAAAAACTTTTCACCCATGAAACTTTCTATAGAAAACTTTTCACCAGTAAAGGTTTTTTATAGAAAGCTCTTCACCAATAATACTTTTCTACAGAAAAATCTTCACAAATGAAACTTTTCTATAGAAAAATCTCCATCAATGAAACTTTTCTATAGAAAAATCTTCACCAATGAAACTTTTCTAAAGAAAACTCTTTATAAATGAAACTTTTCTATAGAAAACTTTTCACCAATGAATGTTTTCTATGAAAAGCTCGTCGCCAATGAAAGCTTTCATAAAGATCTCTTCACCAATAATGCTTTATAGAAAGCTCTTCACCAATAAAACGTTCCTATAGAAAAAACTTCAGCAATGAAACTTTTCTATAGAAAAATCTTCTCCAATGAAACGTTTCTATAGAAAACTTTTTATCAATTAATGTTTTCAATAGAAAGCTCTTCACCAATAAATATGGAACTCTCCTTATTTAATCAAATTTATACATTAAAAACAAACATTAAATTAACATTGATTTCATATTATGTTGTATATTAATAAGTATTTTTTACATAAATTGCATAAAAAATTAAGTAAAATCTATGAAAAAACAAATAAATTATAAATTACATTAAAACAAACTATTTACATAAATATTTACATTAAATTCATTAGATACGAATGACTGAATTTGAATAGAATGAGTGAAATGAATTAAGAAGAAAGTAGAACTGAACTGAAGTGTATTGTGTGAAAGATAGAGAGAGAGAGAAAGAGAAGTGGATGAATGTGAATGTATGGGTAAATGAGTGTAGGTGATAAGTATGTAATAGAGATTTTGTACATAAACATGTTTTTTGTTTTAAATTATTAAATTAAAATTTCCCTATTTAGTTTATAATTGTAAATAAATGAAAATACATATTTCTAAAGTCTATAAAGACACTTCATAGAGAAAGCTCCTTGAACATACTATAGAAATTCTATGTATATGTTGTAGTTTAAAACTAAAACTGTTGCCTATATTGCTTAATCTTAGAAAGTCATTAACAAAACTAAATACCTAAACATTATTTGAAAAATAAGGAAAAACACATACATACACTTGAATATTAACCTTGTACTTAATATAAATACAATTTATTTCAACCACAAATTTTTGTTATCTCTAATGTTGCAGTTATTATAAATACAAACGATTATGTGATGCAACTAAAACTAAATGTAGCAAAATGTTAAACAAACACAATCATTATTAAAGCAAATTAATAAAATGTATAAATTTCAGCAAACAAACATCTATGGATTTTAATTAACTACAAAATTCTATTATATTTTTTTTTTATTTTCATTTTCCAACTGATTCTCTTTCTGTTAATTAAACATTTTAGTTCTAAGCCATAATAATAAGTATAAAAAGCTAGAACAACAACAACAACTACAACACGTAACATGAACAGGATTAAATGTCATTGTAATCAAATAAAATAAAATTTGAATTTGATTCTCTTAACAACTAAATAAAGTTTTATCTATTGTTCATGCCAGGCACGTTAAATATTTGTATATGTTTTCAATTGTTTGGTCAGTCAGTCAGTCATTCATTTACTCACTCATTATAAATAATTGGTTGACTTAGTTGTGGCAAATAAAGATTATTTTTGATAAATTATAATTGAATAATTAATACTTACTCATTTGTGACTATTGGCGTATGTATGTATGAATATTATTTGATTTTGAGTCTATTAATGCTGATATTCACTTTATGTTTTTTTTATCATACAATCGGATTTTGTTATTTTTGTTGGTGACATCTGATTTGTTGTATTAATTCAAAAGTCTTGTTTCACTTGGCACCAAATATTTATTATAGAAGGCGTATGAGTGTTAAGATTATATTGTTTCATACAGAATTAAATATAAATCATACGTCATGTTCTCTAATACATATGCTGAAAGAACTGTTTAATTCTTTATTTTCCAAATACATATTGATCTCATTCTAAGTAGTAGCCCGAGGTATTTGCTTTAAATATTATTTATATTTCTTATTTCTAAATTTGCCTTTTAGTTACTAAACTTTGATTTTAATCAAACATTAGTCTTTTCCTATTAATTTAAAGACTAATTAACAATTTGTATTTGTTTGTAGACCAGTAATTGTGAGCAAATAAATAAAGGAATAGATTTCTAAGTATTTTTTCAGTTTTCAAATTTACGATTATGTTTTTAATCTTTGTTTTAGTAAGAAATTTTCAAAATACAAATTGACTTAGGTTTGTGGAGCTTATTCTGCAAATGTCATCTCTTGCTTTAAAAAAAAGTTAAAAAAATGTAGAAATATTTTTAATTAATTTTCTAAAAAGCACTTTTTTTTTGATGAAAATGTACATTTTACAGAAACACATACAATAATTTAGGATGAAAGATATTTTGTTGGTTAAAAAGCTATTTTTATATAAAAAAGCTTTTTTTTGAAAAGCTCTTTTATTTGAAAAAAGTGCTTTTTTATAGAAAAGGTCTTTTTGAGTACAAAAAAACTTTTTTGTGAAACAAATTTATGAAAATTTTCGTGAAATACTTCTTATTATAGAAAAGCTTTTTTTAAAGTTTCCTTTTTGTTTTTGCTAAAAAGCTCTTGTTTTAAAAAAAGTTTTTTTTTATGAAAAGAGCTCATTTGGTGCAGCACATTTTTTGGAAACGCAAAATTTTTATAAAAAAAACTTTTGAAGAAGCTATTTTGTGTAAATAATTTGGGCTAAAAAGCTTTTTTTTTATAAAAAAATCGTTTTTGTGAATGACTATTTTTTCTTCTGTAAAAAAGTAATTTTTGTACATCAGTCAATTTAAAAAGTCTTATAAGTTTTTAACGATTTAGAATCTTATTTTTTTTAAGTTTCTTAAGCTTTTTTGGAGAAGAAACTTTATATCAAATATTATTTCTTTAATTACAAACGATTATTAAAGCAGCTTTCCGTAAAAGTGTTTTATGGAGATTTTTTTGGAAAAGCTCTTAAATGTAAAAAAGGTTTGCGTTTTTTTTTCAATTAAAGCTCCTTTTGTTAAATTTCAATTAAAATAATAAGAAAAAACTTTGAAAAGGTGAAGAATTCATGAACAAAGTTTGCCCATATTGAACGACTGCCAAGAAAAGATTAAGTAAATTGATTTTGAAACTTTTTTAAATAGATATTATTATTTAACACACACTGTTGCTTTAACAAAAAAAAAAAAAAAAAACTCATGTTAAAACTGACAAAAACATTTCACCTTAACATAAATTTTCCTTAAAAATACTTTAACATTGTTGCTTTAAAATAGGCCGACAAATGCGTAGAACTAAATATACTTTTTACAAAATAAACATTTAAAAAAGTTTTTTTTTTTTCGCAAATAAGAAAAAACATATTTTTATTTAAATCTATGCGAAAGTGATGATGTAAATCTTTTCGAAATAAGTTTTTTTCTCTGGATTTTAATTCAATAAAAAATACTTTGAACTTTATAATCAAATAAAGTTCATATGTTCAATTGAAATTGACATTTAAGAGTTGTGTGGGTTGTATGAATGTGTCTAGAAGATTTATTGGAAATTTGTTGTTAAACGATTTTGTGTGTTTTTGTTTCGATTTTAATGTAAATTTGCTAATCTTTAACATATTATGTGATTATTATAATATTTATACTGCAGCAGGTATAGTTAATAAATGTTGTTTGCTCATTTGCTTGTTATTAATAGATATTTTATGTGCATATGTTTTATACAAATATTTATTTAATAAATATTACTTTTTTTGGCCAAGTTACGGCTTACACTCTTTTATAATCCGTGACATTATAATTCACTTGAACTATAACCTTTGAAAACTAATTTTCTTTAGAACATAGTATTTATCATGCATAAACTGAGATGTTTGTATGTGCGAGAATGTGAGTGTTTATTTGATAAAAATCTTAATATGTATGTGTAATATAACTACAAGATCCTGCAGTTTAAAGTGTTTGATCCGATTTGGTTTAATAAAAATATTGTCCAAAAAAGCTCTATTTAGTATAAAAGATCCCTTTTGTGAAAAAATTTTAATATTTTTGGAAAAACATTTATTTTAACAAAAAGCTCTTTTTTGAGAAAAAGCTCTTTTGTGCAATAGCTTTTTTTCAAAATTATTTTAGAATAAGTTTTTTTTTTAACGTTGGTTTATTAGAAAAAGCTTTGTTTTTTGTGAAAAAGCTCTTTTTGTGTTTTTTTTTTAAAGAAAGCTTCTTTGTTAAACTATTTTGTTAAAAACTTTTCTATGAAAAGTTTTTTGTGATTAAGTTTTTGGAAAAAAGCTCTTTTGTTAAAAGGCTTTTTTTGAGGAAAAAAGTTTTTCTTAGGAAAGCTTCTTTATTAAAAAGATAAAAAACTATATTGTTAAAAACTTTTCTATGAAAAAGCTTTTTTGTAGTAAAAACTTTTGTGGAAAAAGCTCTTTTTTGTGGAAACACCTTTTTCTTAAGAACCTTTTTGTAAAACGTTGATTTATTAGAAAAAGCTTGTTTTTTGTGAAAAATTTCTTTTTTGTGGAAAAAGTTTTTTAAAGAAAATTTCTTTTTTAAAAAGATAAAAGCTATTTGGTTAGAAACTTTTCTATGAAAAAGCTTTTTGTGATAACGGTTTTTGGAAAAAGAGCTCTTTTTTGTGGAAAAAAGTTTTTCTTAAGAAAGCTTCTTTATTAAAATGATAAAAAACTAGGTTTTTTGTAAAACCTTGATTTATTAGAAAAAAGCTTCGTTTTGTTTTTGTGCAAAAAGTTTTTTTGTTAAAAAGCTCTTTTTTGTGGAAAAAAGCTTTTCTTAGGAAAGCTTCTTTATTAAAAAGATAAAAAACTATATTGTAAAAACTTTTCTATGAAAAAGCTTTTTTGTGATAAAGGATTTTGGAAAAAAGAAAGCTCTTTTGTTAAAAAGCTTTTTTGTGGATAAAATGTCTTCTTAAGAAAGCTTGTTTATTAAAAAGATAAAAAACTATATCGCTAAAAACGTTTCTATGAAAAAGCTTTTTTGTGATAAAGGCTTTTGGGAAAAAGATCTTTTGTTAAAAAGTTTTCTTTTTGTGAATATCTTTGCCATAAAGCTCTTTCTATGAAAAAGCTCCTTTTGTGAAAAAGCTCTTTTTGTGAAAAAGCTCTTTCTGGGAAAAAGCTCTTTCTGTGAAAAATCGATTTTTGTCTAAAAAAATATATTTTGTTTCTCAATGAACCAAGAAATTAGAGAGAAAAAATTTATTAAAAGGGATACCTTAACATCTTATATAACTGCTGGGATGTTGGCGTACTATGTCTTTGTTCTTACAAGTGTTTGTGTAGGTGGAAAACAAAGGTCAAATATCGTTTGTAGTCAAAATCAAATTTTCTCCAGTAAACATATAGTATAAACTATTTTCGTCTCTACATGTGTTTTAGAAAATATTTGGCCTTCATCTTTAGACTTTATGAAAAACCTGGCAGCAACAAATATTTTGCTCTAATGCAGCTGCAATTTTTGAAAGGAATTGTTTAAATTTGTTTAGTTAACAAAAATCAATTAGTTTTCCCATTTTGCTTATTGTTTAAATTTTAATTTATATCAAGCATAAATAAGTAATTTGCATTTTATATAAAGTTTGCTTAAGAAATGTTCAACTACACTTTTATAATTCGAATAAAGAAGCAAGAAGTTTATTAAAATTGCCAAAAATTTGTGGTTGTTTTCTGTTGTTTATTTGTTAAGTTTTGCAGTCTAAGAAGAAGAAGAAGTAGAAGAAAATGTTTAATATTTTCCTATACAACAATAAAAAAGGTTTAAATATTTTTGTAATTTATTTTCAAATGTTTTTGCTATGTGACTTTTAATTTAAAAATTTATTTTGTTACGCATAGTTTTAAAATTCTAAAATATTCGTTCATTTGAATTACATTTAAAGAAAAGTGAGAAAACTTTGTTAAAATATAAAGAATTTATTAAAAGTCTGTTTGAAAATATTTTATAATAAATATGTAATTTATTTTCATTTAAATTGTAAAAGTTTTTATTGTATAAATTAAGTTTTAAACATTTAAAAGTAAAAATTTTTACAAATGATTGAATTTGGTTTAAATTTTTGTTTATTTTTATTTTAAAGTGTACTTTTTCTTTTCTTTGAAATAATTGATTTTTTTGTTAATTATTCAATTTTCCTTTATACATATTTTCCAATTATTTTTTATATTATTTGTTGTTTTATTTAAAACCATTTAAATTTTATTTTATATTTTTAAATTTTTTTGTTTTTTTTATCTGCTTTTTATTTGCTTAATCTGTGATTTATTCACCAGTGACCATTTTTGTTTTAATCCGACATGGCGTATTAGTAATATTTTCATGTTAAAATAAATAAATATTAATCATTCGCCATGACAGCTTTAATTTTATACAAAAGCATATTTCTTTATAATTCTATATTAAATAATATATATTGTATTGCAGATAATGAATGAACAAAAAGATAATAATATAGTTGATATAAAATACGACAAATTTTTATGGAGCACAATGGTCTGTTAAGAATGTTATATATCTTATGAACTAGTCTATGAACTGGTGTATGGAACGAGTCTATCGCCTTGACTTTATACTAGTTTGTCTTGTCTCTGAAATAATCAATTGACTTGTCTATGAACTAGTCTCTTGACTAGTATGTGGACTAATCTATTGATTAGTCTATGAAGTAGTTGGATTAATCTATTTATTAATCTATGAAGTAGTGTACAATTAGTTTATGAACTAGTCTATAGACTAGCCTATGGAATAGTTTAAAGACTAATCTATTAATTATTCAAATGAATAGTCTGAGAACTAGTCTATAGAACTAGTCTATTGACTTGTCTATGAACTAGTCTCTTGACTAGTATGTGGACTAATCTATTGATTAATCTATGAACTATAATTAGCCTATGAACTAGTCTATCGACTAGTATATGAACAAGTCTATTGACTAGTCTGTAGGCGAGAATATTGTCATAGTTATTTGCTATTCTATGAACTTAGCCATTGACTCGTTTCTTGACTGGTCTTAAAATTAACCTAACGAATAATCTATGAACTTGTCTATTGACTTGTCTATGAATTAGTCTAATTATATACTGTCGAAACTATTGATTAGCTTATAAACTACTCAATTAGTTAGTCTTTGAGCAAGTCTATCGACTTGTCATAAACTACTTAGTACTTTTCTATGGATTAGTCAATTTATCTGTTTGTGAACTTGTCTAGAAACTAATCCATTGGCCAGTCTTTGGACTTGTCTATAGGCTAGTTCATTGACTTGTCTGTTGTCTAGTCTAAAAGTTAATCGATTTACTTGTCTATGAGTTTGTGGACTAGTCTATTGACTAGTTTGTGGACTAGTCTATTGTTTAATTGACTAATAAGTACTGTATATCTCATGACTACTGCGGTATATTTCAATAACACAATGAACAATACATTAAGTTATTTACCATACGTTAGTGTTAAAAATGTGGCATACTTTAAGGCTAATATGAAAATATTATTTATATGGGAAAGAGTGATATTCTGGTATGAAAGTAAAGTAAAATTTAAAATATTTTCGATAACCTCAAACAGTTTTTGATAAAATTTCAAGAATTTTCATTGTTATTTCTTTTAAAACATAATGCTTTTCATTAAACTTAACTTTATGCCATAAATATATACTTTAAAATGTGGCATACTTTAAGGTAATTAAGAAAATATAATGGGAAGGTGTCTTTTCTTTTGGTATAGTTTTTGTATAAATTTTGTTCAAGTGTGTATGAGAGTTACCAGTTAAAATAAAAAACATTTCACTGCATTTGCATATATCTTTTAATTTTTCGAAAAAATTCTTCTTTAAACAAAAAAATCATTCCTCAAGCTAAAACTGTAGTAATAAATGTAAAAAAGAGCCGGTCTCCTTTAATTTCTAGTATAGAAACAAACCTTTTTTTACTAAAAATAACAACAGAAAATATAAAAAAATTTCTATTAACTAAAACCAAACAGCTAAATAAATAAATCGAAAAAAAAAAGAAAACAAATAAAAATAAACAGCCCTAACTAAAAAAAACAACTTAATTGACAAACAAACAGACAGACATGAAAATTAAAATCCCTAAAAAAAAAACAAATTCACACATAGACTCATAAAATCTCTGCTACATTAATGTTTGTTAAATAATAGAAAAAAAAAAACGAAATAAAAAAACAAAAGAAAAAACTTAGATAAATAATGAAAATTATATGAAATCAAAAAAAAAAAAAAAAACAGCAAATAACAAAGTTCATTTAAAAGGTCAGTTTAGTTCAATTGAATTTAATATACATATGTATGTAGTACATTCCCCCGTGTAAATAACTACTAAAAATATGCAATACTTTTGGTTAACTAATATTAACAAACACATATACCATAAATAACTTTTTGGATTTCTTTACTTACTTTACTTTTAAAAATATAAGTAATTACGAATTTTTATTCATTACTCAACAAATACATTTATAAATAAGAATTTTTAGCTTATTACCGCTAAAAAGGTCATAAATATAAATGTTTAGTTAATGGCTGTATGGCTTCTCAAAGGATTTCATTAATAACCAGAGGTATGTATATAGTAGTAGTATTTTTAGTTAAGCAACAACTGCGAAATGCACTGGGGAGTTTATTTTTAGCTAAAAAAAAGCTATTTTGTGGAATGATTTATGTATAAATAACAACAGCAACAGCAACTACAAACAATATAATAAATGATATAAAAAAAAAGATTTCCTTAAATAGATAAAAGTGATCTAATATGTATGCGAAAAGTTACGAAAAAAATGGAAGAAAATCCATAAATAAAACAAGAAATTAAATGGTAAAATGAAGACATAACAAGATGATAATTTAAGATTACTTATATTATTATAATAAGAGATGACAGTAATTTAATTAATTATAAGAGATCTAAAAATATAGATAGAATTCATATTTAATATATATGTATGTATGTATGTGTGTATAAAAAAATATAATTAAGAAAAAAAGTGAAAGAAATAAGAGAAAAAAACAAGCAAACATATTGAGGTAATATGACAGATATGAAATTTTGGTACTTCCAAAAATTTTCTGTTTTCTTTAAGCTCTTAATCATACAAGCCTAAAATTATGCTATATTTATAAACTATATGGTTTTTGCACGCTTAAGAATTTAGTCTTTTGATTAACTTACTGAGTAATTGACTTAGCATTGACTAGAAGTTGAATGTCAAGTCTATTGACAAATCTATCTAAGACTATGCTAATGCCAAGTCTATTGACTACTCTATGTACTAAGCTATGAACTATTTTATGGACCGGTCTATTGACTACTTTATGTACCAATCTAATTGACAATCTATAGACTAGTCTAGGACTATGCTAATGCCAAATCTTTTCACCAGTTTATTATGCACTAAGCTTTGAACTATTTTAATGAACCAATCTATTGACTACTTTATGTACCAATCTACTCTATACGCTATTCGATTGTCTAGTCAATGAACTATTCTATTGAACTTTCTATTAAAAAACTTTGTTTTTTCCTTTATTCGAGTATTTTTTCCAACCAAACAACTTTATTTGTATAAATGTCTAAAATTATGCAACATTTTTTTCTTTTACAGTAAAGCTTGTTAAAGAATATGAAAATGAATTCCTGGAATATTCTCGATAATTTTAAATTTAAAAACGTTTTTATTTGTAATTTAATCATAAACGAATTGTAGGATTATTTAAAGCATATTAAAAGAAATATTAACGATTCTTTTGAATATTGCCTTTTTAAAAGAGAACTTTGCTGAATTCCAGGAATATTCTCGAAAATTTTTAAATTTAAACGGTTCCATTTGTATTTTCAGCATAAAAACTATTTTTCCTTCATTCTACAGTATTCTTTTGCACCACCCAAATTACTTTATTGCATAAATGTCTAAAAGTATGCAAAATTTTTTCAAATATAGTTTCGCTTATTTTAGAGTATGAAGTATATGAAAATGAATTTCTGGAATATTCTCGAAAATGTTTAATTTAAACGTTTTTATTTGTATGTATGTGTGAATATGTTTAATGGTTCGTTCTCCTTGCTTTGCAGAAAATTTTGTTTAAGTGTTTTCTGTTCACAGAAATGACTACAGTTTAAAAGTTTGAACGGATTGAATTCTTATTTCATTTAGCAGAAACTGCAGGATTAAGTAAAGATATACTTACCCTTTATTTTCATTAATTAATGTGTAGTATGGAATATGTATGTGTTATTCATATACAAATGTACGTAATTAAATTTGCATGTGTCATACACCAAATAGATTAAATACAGATTTTGCATTTTATTTCAAAAAGATTTTAAATTGTCTTTAAAATAAATAAAAATGCAACTTTTATAATTTAAATTTTTAGCCTTTTTCTGCCAAATAGTTTAACTCCATAATATCCTTAAAAAGATAACAATATGTTCTACTAGTGAAATGAAATACTTTATTTCTACTTTTCTATTTTACTGAGTTAACTATTTACCAATTAGTGTCAACATCCCCCATATGTTTGCTTGTTGTGTTTTTTTAAATAAATTATTTACCTTATATACACATTTATATACATACATATATTTATATACATAATGTACATATGTTTATACATATATAGTATATAAACTAAAATTATCTACCGTTAAACATTAGTATATAATTTTATTATTATCTTGTTTTTTTTTCTGTTTAATTTCGCATTGTTGCCGATTTGTTATTAAGTAATTACATTTATACACGATTTTCACATACTCACATATACATGAAACAAATACAAGTTTCTATACACACAATAGACAAAATTATAATTAATGAGTTAAATGTACTAAATTGATTATAACAATTATTATACACTCGTAATTCCATTGTAATTTTAGTCAGTCTGCAAAAAAAAATTTGTGTTAATTTTTTTGTTGATATTTTATGGCCAAATGACTTTGTAAATTGTGCATTGTAATACTTAGATAAAAGCTTGTTCGAGTATGGTTGCAATAATCATTATATATTTATTACTAGTAACTTAACTATACTATGATTACTGTAATTACCAATACTTGTTGAATTTCTTGCTAACATGTTAGAATATTTGCTTTAACTATAATTGATCATAGTTTTCTTGCCGTGTAAATACACTAATACCATAAATATGTGTATGTAAGTAAATTTATATGCATATTGTGTTTAATATGTAATTAAAGTGTATAATAATAAGGGGTATTTCATGGTAAGAAGGAGATTAATTAAAAGTTTGCTTTAAGTAGCTTGAGAAATTTATATTTTTTTTACAAATTTAAGTGTTTTTTTTAAGAAAATTACAAAAATTAAGTTGTTAATGCCAGTCTCTTTAGGGTCTTATTCATAACCTTTTATCAAAGGTTTATAAATCAAATTTTCATACAAAATATGTTCTATAAACCTCTGATAAATGTTTATGAATAAATATAATCCAATAATAATGAAAAAATCAGAGATTTTACTCACTTGTCACTTCCAGTTAGGTGAAGTTTCGAATCTTGTCTAACTTGAACGCCTAAGTACTCATAGGTCCGCTTCTCAGTAGTCTCTGTGTACTTTTCGTTGGATTCTTGCTCTATGAAAACATTTTATAGTAAAAAATCCTTTTTATTCGTTAGAAAACTTTTTTGGGAATATTCCCAGAATTTATATTTCGCAAAAATACAAATTTTAGCTTTTTTAAATATAAAAATTAACAAATTTAAACATTTTCATCTCATTGTTGAAGAAAATTGTTAAGTTTTAGCTTTTGCAATTATTCGAGAATATTCCAGGATTTTTTTTCACTCACTTATGAATATTTTTGTAATACAAAAATTTGGCAAATTGGAAAAGGTACACTTTTCCAATTTTATAATTTTTCAAATGGTAATACACATTCTCATTAGATTTATTTATGGGCCCAAAATTAAAAGTTTTTAAATTTTATAAATTTTTTAAGAATATTCCGAGAACTTTATCTTTATTGTAGATATTCCTAGAATTTATATTTTGTAAAAATACAAATTTTATTTTTTTTTAATTAAAAAAAGTAAAAATTTTAAGAAAATTTTGAATATTTAGCTTTTGCAAATTAGTCGAGAATATTCCAGAATTTGTTTCACTCACACTTATATGAAATATTTTGAGCAATGTGACAGTAAAACACATTTTATATTAGATGCACATATGTTTTTGTTTTCCAATTTTAATAAAGAATATTCCCAGAACTTAATGCATGAACATTCTGTTTAAAATTCAGTTTTTTTATCAAAAAATATTTAAAAATTTAATTGAAATTTTTAAATAAAAATTATCTTAATTTCAAATATAAACGTTTTTAGAGAGAAGGTATTTTTTATGATACTTACATTATAAAAAATAGATATTTATTTTTAATTTATATGACTTTTCCCCATCATAATGCATTAACTTAAAATAAAGAAAAATCCTTGAATTAATTGATTAATCTAAAGTGGTGTCAATAAATTTAATGATAAAAACAAACCGTTATTATATAAAGTGATGGCTTAGTTTTACATGAACAAAAATTACAAGTACTTCATTTCAATTCCCTTTAGTATTGAAATTATTCTTAGTTATAAAAACATTGTTCAAAAAACCATTGCCATTGATTGGTTTTAACTAAAAACGTTTAACAAAATTACTTTACAGTCATTTGCCACATATTTAAAAACATTAGATAAAATTCATACATGAATATTAAATTTTCCCTATGACACCCCACACATAGTACAATTTTCCTATTTCCTTTTAGGCTTAAATGATTCTTAACATTGCCGCTCATTTGCTTAAGATTTTAATTATTCATAGAATTGATTGAAAAGATGTTGTTGGGTGGCATTGTATTTCTATTTAATTGTATTAATATGCATAATTATTAATTAAAAAGTATGTATGTGTGTTTGTGTGAGTTCCTGTAGGAGGTGTACGTGATTTAATATTGATCATTGGTCCTTTAGGCCGTATGAGTGTTTTTCTTGTAATACATTAAATTAAATATCAATCATACGCTTCAGTGTACAATTGTTAATGTCAAAAAGGAAACTGTAAATAAAAAATACTTGGTTTTTTTCTTGGTGTGTTTATTTTAATGGTTATAATATGTTAATGTTTTAGTTTGTTTTTTTTTTTCGTTATAGGGAACCGAAAAACATCTGCCACATTTAAAAGTAACTAGTTGTTGTGAGAAAGTAATTAAATTAAAATTAAAACAATTTGTAAAAAGTAAAATTGAATAATTTGGGAAGAATATGTAAAGCTTAATAAAAAAAAAAAAATTAAATAGATT
>NW_023996740.1:0-34114 GCF_015586225.1 Lucilia sericata
ATGCTAACTACGCATAGTATTTCGATTATTTTACAATTTTATGGTTTAAGAAAATCTACTAGTATAATGATATTTTGTTAAATGTTTTGTTATAAGTACCACAATTTGATAAGATTATTATTGTGTTTTCTTTTGTGTCGTTTAAATGTTGCAGATTTTTTTTTTTTTTTTTGTTCATACTTTATTAATAAAGACAATTTTATAAGAATTACTCTTGGAAGAAATGTTATGTTAAAGATTTTTTACATTTTTTTTAAAGCAAATTGGATAATCATGTTGTTTTATGTATATTTACAGTCTGTTAGCATTTGATTATAAATTTCGCAACCTTGTAAAAAACATTTTAAAATATTGAGAAATAAATTTGAATTATTAAGAGAGGACCTTGGATCAATTATAGACTGATCCTCTCCGAATTAATATAAACAATTGCTAATGTTTCAATGTTACAAAGATCAAACGAATCAAAAAATCTGAAATTGGGAAAGGGTGAACAACGCTAGAGGGAAATGTCAGTAACACAGGCCAGAACGACCGACCGACCTAACGACCTACCGACCTACCGACCGACCGACCGACCGAGCGAGCGAGCGAGCGAGCGAGCGAGCGAGCGAGCGAGGAGCGAGAGAGCGAGCGAGCGAGCGAGCGAGCAGCGAGCGAGCGAGCGAGCGAGCGAGCGAGCGAGCGAGCGAGCGAGCGAGCGAGCGAGCGAGCGAGCGAGCGAGCGAGCGAGAGAGCGAGCGAGCGAGCGAGAGAGCGAGCGAGCGAGCGAGCGAGCGAGCGAGCGAGCGAGCGAGCGAGCGAGCGAGCGAGCGAGCGAGCGAGAGAGCGAGCGAGCGAGCGAGAGAGCGAGCGAGCGAGCGAGCGAGCGAGGAGCGAGCGAGCGAGCGAGCGAGCGAGCGAGCGAGCGAGCGAGCGAGCGAGCGAGCGAGCGAGCGAGCGAGCGAGCGAGCGAGCGAGCGAGCGAGCGAGCGAGAGCGAGCGAGCGAGCGAGCGAGCGAGCGAGCGAGCGAGCGAGCGAGCGAGCGAGCGAGCGAGCGAGCGAGCGAGCGAGCGAGCGAGAGCGAGAGCGAGGAGCGAGCGAGCGAGCGAGCTAGCGAGCGAGCGAGCGAGCGAGCGAGCGAGCGAGCGAGAGAGCGAGCGAGCGAGCGAGCGAGCGAGCGAGCGAGCGAGCGAGCGAGCGAGCGAGCGAGCGAAGCAGCGAGCGAGCGAGCGAGCGAGCGAGCGAGCGAGCGAGCGAGCGAGCGAGCGAGCGAGCGAGCGAGCGAGAGAGCGAGCGAGCGAGCGAGCGAGCTAGCGAGCGAGAGAGCGAGCGCGAGTATCGATCTATCATCTATCTATCTATCTATTATCTATCTATCTATCTATCTATCTATCTATCTATCTATCTATCTATCTATCTATCTATCTATCTATCTATCTATCTATCTATCTATCTATCTATCTATCTATCTATCTATCTATCTATCTATCTATCTAATTAAATAAACATATCATAAGCAGCCAAGTAAAAATTATATTTTCTAATTAAATTATCAAAGTTTTTAAATTTAAGATTTGTTTCTTACTTTCAAATCTCTTGATTGCTTCCTCAAAAAAAAAATCCAACTAAATTAGAATTTTTATGAGAATTTAATAAAGGTGAACTAAAAACAAACTTTTTGCTTTCTTACTATAATAAGCAAAAAGGAAAAAAATCATGGAAAAGAAAAAGAGCTAAACATAACAGATAATCTTAATAACAAGACAAAATAGTAAAAAAGAAAAGAAAACAACGAAAAAACTTTTATTGTGCAAACTTTTTCATTTCCGGTTGTAATTTTTCTTGTTTTTTTGTTGTAGTTTCTATTGTTTTAAACTTAAAACTATCAACGAGAGAATTTAACTAAAAAAATTGGAAAATAAATAAACATTTGATTAAAATGTTTTCTTATGTTGAACTAAAAATTTTGTCTCTATCTATAAAATAGAATTAAATTTAATACTTCATTTACTGCAGTTTTCTTGTTATTGTCTGCTAGATACATATTACTAGATCATTTGATGGCATATACATACATACATAGTTATTTGATTATTGAAATTTAATTCTTTTAAATTTTATTATTCTAAAGATAAATATTTAGAAAAATAAACAACAATTTGTTTTTTGATTTATTATTGTTGTTTTCCCAACAGCTTTTGAGTTATTTAAAAGTTTTTAACACACACACACATTGAATAGTAAATTTTATGAAATACCCAGAATATTCTACATACTTGTGCAAAATAATTTATAAGAAAAGAATTTTTTAAATAATATCAAAACATGTTGATTAGTTTTTGTTAAAACTTTATAATCCGGATTTGTTTTTCGTTTAATCAAAGTTGTTGGATGGAAACTGCTCATGGTAAGAGTGGAGGAATTTATCAACAATGGCTTATAATTCACACTATTAATCAGGCTAGATTATATAGACGTATTCATAGTCGGAATTAAAAATCGGTCTATACATAAGATGAGCTGTAGATCAGTCTATAGGCTGGACTAATGATTTGTTTATAGGCTGGACTATAGAACAGTCTATAAGCTGGACTATAGGTCAGTCCATAGGTTAGATTATAGATCTGTATATAGGCTGAACTAAAGAAATGTCTATAGATCAATCTATAAGTTCGACTATAGATCAGTTTATAGTCTGAAATATAAATCAGTTTATAGTCTGCACTTTAAATCAGTTTTTAGACTGGAAAGCAGTCTATAGATCAGACTATATTCTGGATTATAGATCTGTCCATAGTCTGAACTACAAATCAGTCTATAGCCTAGACTATATTCTGGACAACAGATCAGTCTACAGTCTGGATTATAGATTAGTCTATAATCAGGACTAGAGATCAGTCTATAGCCTGGACTATAGATCACTCTATAGTCTGGACTATAGATCACTCTATAGTCTGGACTATAGATCACTCTATAGTCTGGACTATAGATCAGTCTATAGTAAGGACTACAGATCAGTCTAAAGTCTGAACTGTAGATCAGTCTATAGTCTGGGCTATGGATTAGTCTAAAGTCTGGACTACAGATCTGCTATAGTCTAGACTATAGATCAGTGTAAAGTCAGGCCTATAGATCAGTCTATAGTCTGGACTATAGATCAGTCCATAGTCTGGACTATAGATCAGTCCATAGTCTGGACTATAGACTGATATATAATAGTCCATAAGTCACTCTATATTCAGAACTATAGATCTGTCTATAGTCAGGACTATAGATCAGTCTATAGACTGGATTATAGATCAGTCTATAGTCTGGACTTTAGATTAGTCTATATTCTGGATTATAGATCAGTCTATAGTCTGGACTATAGATCAGTCTATAGTCTGAACTATAGATTAGTCTATGGTCTGGACTATAAATCAGTCTATAGTCTGGACTATTGATCAGTCTATAGTAGGACTATAGATCAGTCTATAGTATGGACTATAGATCAGACGGGAAAGCAGTCTATAGATCAGACTATATACTGGATTATAGATCTATCTATAGTCTGAACTATAAATCAGTTTATAGACTAGACTACATTCTGGACTAGAGATCAGTCTAGAGTCTGGATTATAGATTAGTCTATAGTCAGGACTGGAGATCAGTCTATAGCCTGGACTATAAATCAGTCTATACTCTGGACTATAGACTAATCTACAGTCCATAGATCACTCTATAGTCAGGTCTATAGATCAGTCTATAGTCTGGACTATAGATCAGTCTATAGTCTGAAATATAGATCAGTCTGTAGTCTGAATTAGAGATTAGTCTATAGTCTGGACAATAGGTCATCTATCTATTTCGGTATTTTATATCTATATGTCTAGAATTGTATAGATATTGCTTCATTGTTTAATAACTTTTGTAAAAAAATATTTTTATGTTATTATATTTCTTGCAATTTATTAAACTATTTTTAAAAATAATAAGATTTGTTGTGTATTATTAAAAAAAAAAGAAAAATACAGAATAATTTGGAGAATTTGAATTGAAAAATTCTTGTGGTAAATAATTAAATTGTAAAATATTCTTGAAAAATTTAGTTTATTAAAAGTTGAAATTTGAAATGTTTAAAATCAAGAGACTAAAAATATTTTAAAATATTCATACACTCATATACATATACATACATAAAAGTTTTAAAAGATTTTAAGAAAAATATATAACAACATATGTATATATAAATCAATAATCCTATATCCTTAATCCTTGTATTACTAAGAACGCAAAAGCAAAAACAGAAATCATGAAAACAAAAAATGTAATAAACCATAAAACCATAAATATCCAAAATTATTCCCTCTTTTTATTTTATTATCTATAAATAAAACGAAATTATTATACAAAATCATCTACAATCAATAAATCTTAATTGATTATCGCACAGCAACAATAGACAAATGCGGCCAGACAAGAAAGGAAAATAAAAACCGTCTATAAATTTTTATTGTTTATTTATCCAATTTTTCCTTTATTTTCATTTTATTGTTAAAAAAGAACAAAAATACAGATATAGAAACAAAAAATACCTTTGAGTCCAGTAAAACAAAAAGTGGACCCAAAAACAAAAAACAAAACATCACAAACAAACATATGTATACATAGTTTCATGCAAGCTCAGACACGCACTAGCATGCTCATGTGTTAACTTAACTAACAATAAAATTTATAACACTAAACAACAAATTTTGGTTAAAGAATTGACCAAACTGGGTCAAAGTGGAAATTTTTATACAATAAAGTAAAGTAAAGTTAATATTTTGGATTATTACTTCAATATCAAAAATCTATGGGAAATCTATAAAATATATAAAGACAATGGAGATTTTTTTAAAAACTTTCTCTGGACAATTCCACTAAGTTGAGTGCTCTGTAGCCCAGTGTTATTTGGGGAGTTATAACTGTTATTTTAACTCGTGTATGGGGGGGACAAGAATATACATGCATGTTTAAGCACATTTATTGAAAATATTTCATAAAAAATAATATTAATTGATTTTGCTTAAATGGAAATTCATTGAAAATTTTCTATAACACGAATTGATTTAAATCTTCGGTAGCATAGCACAGTACATAGTAGAGTCTAATATCGACTATAAATCAGTCTACAGTATAGATCAATCTATAGTCTTTACTAAAGATTAGTTTATTGTCTCAAATATAGATCAGTCTATAATTTGATTATAATCAGTCTATAGTCTGGACTATAGATCGGTTTATAGTCTGAACTATAGATTAGTCTATAGTCAGGACTAGAGATTAGTCTGGGATATAGATCAGTCTATAGTGTGGACTATAGATCAGTCTATATTCTGTAAAATAGATCAGTCTATATTCCTGACCATAGATTAGATTATTCTATAGTAGATTAGTATAGTCTGGACTATAGATAAATCCACAGTCTGGAATATAGAGTAGTATATAGTCTGGTCTATAGAATTTTCCATAGTCAGGACAATAGAGTAATCTATAGTCTGGACTATAAATTAGTCTATAGTGTGGACTATAGATTAGTCCATTGTTTGGACTATAGATTAGTCCATAGTTTGGACTGTAAATTAATCTATAGTTTGGACTATAGATTAATCTATAGTTTGGACTATAGATTAGTCTATAGTCTGGACTATAGATTAGTCTATAGTCTGGACTATAGATTAGTCTATAGTCTGGACTATAGATTAGTCTATATTCTGGACTATAGATCAGTCTATATTCTGGATTATAGATCAGTCTATATTCTGGACTATAGATCAATCTATAGTCTGGACTATAGATCAATCTATAGTCTGGACTATAGATCAATCTATAGTCTGGACTATAGATCAATCTATAGTCTGGACTATAGATCAATCTATAGTCTGGACTATAGATCAATCTATAGTCTGGACTATAGATCAATCTATAGTCTGGACTATAGATCAATCTATAGTCTGGACTATAGATCAATCTATAGTCTGGACTATAGATCAATCTATAGTCTGGACTATAGATCAATCTATAGTCTGGACTATAGATCAATCTATAGTCTGGACTAGATCATCTATAGTCTGGACTATAGATCAATCTATAGTCTGGACTATAGATCAATCTATAGTCTGGACTATAGATCAATCTATAGTCTGGACTATAGATCAATCTATAGTCTGGACTATAGATCAATCTTTAGTCTGGACTATAGACCAATCTATAGTCTGGATTATAGATCAATCTATAGTCTGGACTATAGATCAATCTATAGTCTGGAGTATAGATCAATCTATAGTCTGGACTATAGATCAGTCTATAGTCTGGACTATAGATCAGTCTATAGTCTGGACTATAGATCAATCTATAGTCTGAACTATAGATCAATCTATAGTCTGGACAATAGATCAGTCTATAGTATGAACTATAGATTAGTCTATAGTCTGGACTATAGATCAGTATATAGCCTGGACTATAGATCAGTCTATAGTCTGGACTATAGATCAGTCCATTGTTTGGACTATCGATTAGTCTATAGTCTGAACTATAGATTAGTCCATAGTTTGGACTATAGTTTAGTCTATAGTTTGGACTACAGATCAGTCTATAGTTTGGTCTATAGATTAGTCTATAGTCTGGAATATAGATTAGTCTTGACTATAGATTAGTCTATGGTCTGGACTATAGATTAGTCTATAGTCTGTACTATAGATCAGTCTATAATCTGGACTATAGATCAGTCTATAGTCTGGACTATAGATCAGTCTATAGTCTGGACTATAGATCAGTCTATAGTCTGGACTATAGATCAGTCTATAGTCTGGACTATAGATCAGTCTATAGTCTGAACTATAGATCAGTCTAGACTATAGAGTATTCTATAGCCTGGACTATTCCAATTTTGCTACGAAATGAAAATTAATTTCAAAAATTTCCCAAAATAGATTTTATATATTTAAGTTCCGGAATAAGCTCATTATAGTAAATCCCTTTCCCCCCCCCCCCCCCCCCCCCTAATAAGTTACTATATCCCTAGAGCAATGAAGTGTGAACTAAATAAATATAACGATTTTCTTGTTTTTGCCTTAAATGTTTTATTATTTGCTTTCTTCAGCAAAATCATAGTAAAATAATAGATAAAAATAAGAGCAAATCTAGAAAAGAAAATAGTTAAATATAGTACTTGACTTTCGTTAATGGAAAAGGTCAATTACAATCAAATAAATTGGTTAACATTAAAATTAAATATTGTGAAGGCAGAAATGGAAATAAATGAAAGAACAATGGCTGCAATTTATTATTTTTTTTTTTGGGGAATATAAACAAAGAAAATATAAATTTTAATGTAATTTTTTCTCGAGCTTTTGTTTTATAATTTACATTATTTTATCGTTATGAAGAGAAATGAAAAAAAAAAACTATTAGCAAAAGTTTAGAGTAATTTGCAAAATATTCAAATTAAATTTTTGAGAATGTACTTATAAACAGTAACATTTTCTTTATCCTAAAGATGTGCAATGAATTTTAGCATTTATAATATAAGAACTTAGTCGCCTGTAAGATGAGCTGTATATTCTGAAATTTCTTTAAACTTAATGTCTTCAAAGTTGAATTCGAAATTATGCTTTTTAAACGATATTGTGACATAGTTAACTAAGAAAAGCATAACTGCAGGAGCGTTTTATAGCTCAAAACTTAAGCATACTTTAATCGGTAAAAAACCTAAAGTCATAAACTTTAGCATACTTTAAGCTGCCAGAAAAATACAAATCCAAAGCATACTTTTGAGCTGAAAGTAAATAATCTTAACAAGCTAAGACTTAATTTTAGAAAATATTTTTCAAATCCACTTCAATCGTTTAAATTTTATAGTAATTCATAAATTTTGCAAAATTGTTATCACTTGTCACTTAACTATAATAGCTGCTGTTAATGCTTAATTAACTTATTTACATTTCATTGAGTTTTATGAGCAAAAACTTTGAAATTACTTATTCATTTACTATTATAGAATATATTTGTTACTAAAACAAAAACAATGAAAGCAATTTAATGAAAGACCTTGAAGTTTTTATCCAGAAAAAAATCAAACTAAAAAATATATCATAAAAAAATATAATCATTAAGTAATAAAATTTACAAATCTACACAATATAAAGTGTGAACACAAAGATGTTTTTTCGAACTACAACAAAAACCTATAATTTCAAAAAATTTATTTGTTGAATTCTTACTTTAGTTGCCATTTAGACTAACATTTAAAAGTTTATTAATATTTACATTTAAAAATAAACTTTATTTCTTGAGTGTTATTGTGCGCCTAAAATTATACACTTGTTATAATTTATATTCGATTTTTTATGACAAGGCTAAAGACGCACAGTGGTATAGGAAAAAAAAAAGAGGGAAATAATTCGGTAACTTCTAAACGGTTAATCCGATTTTAATGAAATTTGGTATGCACAAAAAGGAGGTGTTGTCGAGTTTAGGTTTTGAATTTGGACCTTATAGGCCAACCAGGGGCCCGGCGGGGGGTCCTCAAATTAGGACACCTCGGCTATGTTAAATTTTTAAAACGATCTTATTTCTTCATTTGAGTTCCGATTTAAAAAAAATTTCGTATATAGAATCTTCTCATCGAGCACTATAAAAAATGTCGTCGTAGCAGTAAATTATCTCTTATAGTTTAGGAGATATTCGCATTTGAAAATTAAAATTTTAAAATTTTTACCGTCCTTACTTTAGTTTTTTGATAATAGCGGGTCCAAATATTCCCGATTTTCGCCATTTTTTTTTATTCGCTTAACAACAAGTCTATATATCAAGCAGTGAAAGAATTATGTAAAAATCATGACTGAGTCCAAAGTTATAGGCATTTTAATTTAAAAAATTAAAAAAAGGCGATTTTTTGCCATTTTTTGGGGAAAAAAGTATCTTTTTCTTTTTAAGTTATCTAAAAAGTTTCTAAGAAGATGTATATAGAATTTATACTTTTTGAAAAGCTGACTTTACATAAAATACGATAAATGAAACAAAACCTAAAAATTTTTGATACCGAGGGGACCAGATCCATCCAAAAAAACCCTATTTTTTATATAAAATTCAATTTTGAGCAAAAATTCTCAAATCGCATAGTCGATATCAAATTATAGTGACCTGTTTTATATGACCCAATATGTTCTTAATCATTTTGTAACGGGTTTCGATAACCCCGCCCCTGGTATGGATATAATAGGCAAAAAACCAAAAAATCCCATTTTTGGGATTTTTTAAAACTTTTTTGGGAATTCCGGGATTTCTAATAAGAAAATTCGAAATTTTTATTTAATTTTGGATTTTGAGTAAAAAAATCTACCTAACTGTAAAATTTCATCAAAAAATATTCATAAATAAAATTTTTATTGCAATTTGAAAAATTTGTATCTTCGCAAAAACTGAATAAAAAACATTTTTTAATTTTTTTTAAAAAAGTATTCCGCGAATTTTTTAATTTTCAAAAATTATATACAGTTTTGAAAAATAGACAAAATTACCTTTCCATTGATATATAACATGCCTACCTAATGTTTTTTAAGTGACAAATTAATTAGGGAAAACTCAACATCTTTTAGAGAATTTACATAGTACTATTATTTTCATCCATACATTTGTTAGGCATGTTTTACTACCTAAATTTTTATGAATTTTTACAGCCACTTTTTACGATTAATCTTTTATTCTTTATCCCTAAAAAAAATTAACAAGTATTTATTTTATATAAAAATAGTCTTTATTTATTTTTTTTTTATAAATTAATATAATTTTGTAAAATAATCGGTATCACAGTAGTCCATATCTAAAAGATAAAGTAAATCTTTAAATTCATGAATATTTTCAAATGCTAACGTTTTGTAGCAAATCCAACGTTTCCTTATAGTAGATAAAACAGGATCAGAAGATAGAATCAGATTATTAAAAATATCTTCATTTTGAGACTGCCTAGAACACTTCCTTGAGCTAAACTGATGAATATGCTTAAAGTCTCTATTCCTCGATTCTTGGGGTTCTTCTGTAAGCTCTCCTAAAGGCAGAATATTATGTTCTATGATGACCTTTCCATGACATAATATCTTGTGAACTGTAGGTGTCATTTCTTTCCAGGGATATAATTCCAAAAGTAATTTAGAAACTTTTGTAGAATACTCTCCAAATTTTGTTGCGTTCACTTTATGCTTGCTATTTATCGCCATTAGAATAATATTGACCTTTTGCAGTAAATCCATACTAATTCCGGTTATTTCGGAAGTAGTTTCAAAATGTTTAAAAAAACGTCTAGCGGTATTACCATCGTTTGTGCTTCCATATCCTGTGAGTGGTTTATCAATATTTAATCCCATCCGCTTTTTAAATTCCTCTTGAATTCTTCGTTTCTCACTGGCTCTCATTTCCATTAACTCCTTATTGTTATTTGCACTTTTGTTTGCATTTTCCGGTATGCTTCTGTACTTTAAATCATATGCTAAATGTAGAAAATGTTCCAGAAATCGTATGCGAGCATGTAGGGGGGATATTCCAAATTGTAATGTTTCCTCATTTATTGATCTTTGCTTGGAAATATTCGAAAATTCTGATTTTTTATCACCACATATGTAGCAGTACCAAGTAGATGATGTTCCTGTAATGGCATTTCCAACTTTCCCATCAATCATTGTAAGTTTTAAATCATAGGACATGTTAAACGAATAATTTTCTATTTCGATTGTTATAGGTTCCAAGTTTTTAATTTCTGCTTCAATACGATTTATCAAATCTTGCGTTGTTGTTTTGGATTCCTTTATATACTCAAAGCTTATTGGCCTACAAAAAGCTTTGGATCCTGGAGTCGAATTCTTCCAAATATCATCGAAACTGGTTGATGGAGAATCGCTGTCAGCATACTTTCGAATTCTTAATGGAACTAGCGATGCCATAAATACACTTTTATACTCGGAAGATGATTCACTTGTGTTGATTTGTTTATATTCCGAGAGTGCTGATAATCCATCACATCCCCACTTACAAATGAGTTGAAGATCACAAGAATTTATTTTTTTTAGTTGGTCTGAAGAAAAGTCAGAAGCAATCCTTAAAGCAGTATTTTCGAGTAGAGCGCCGAGTCCAATAACAGCCTTCCGATCAGTTATTTCAATAGGAGGTGGTATAATGCTTTTCTTCTTTTCATTTATTTTGTCATATGATGGTAAAACATCCACTCCTTTTTCAGATAGCGCCTTTCTTAACGTTATGTAGTTATCACGACTTAATCCCAGCTGCAACATAAGCGCAATAGCTTCTTCCTCAGTGAACGTTGTATCAGATGATGGTGTGGGTATACTCTTTACAATTCTTTTCAGTCGTCTTGGTGATGCGGTTGGAAGAATATTTGCAATTTTTATGGCATCCAAAGGCTGTTTTTCTTTTCTTAACATTGCTTTAAAAGTGTCCGAAACTTCTTCGTTAGATAAGGTTTCTAGTGAAGTTGATAACCTTTTCCTCTTAGATTTTGAGCTCAAATCCTCATACTGCTTACAGGGAGCACCAACAGTTGATACGCAAATAGCAACTTCTACACATTCATCCAGCCAATCAGAAAATTTCGATCGAAATTTAGCAATGGAATACCGAACACTCTTCAGTTTTATATCAACTGATTTTATAAAATTTTCAATTTTACATATATCAGTTTTATCCACTTTATTTTTATGTGCAGTTTCAATATATTTCAATAAGAAGTTCACTTTATCTTGAAAAGGAGCTGAAGAGTGTTCAAATAAAATGGAGCACAAATCATTTTTTTTTTAGTACGATCGCCATGGTTAGAAAATTACAAATAATTACAAACAGATATAAACCTGTCTTATATATTAATTACAGGTACTTAAATTAAATTATTTTTTAAAGGGTTATGATATTCTACCTAATATGTCTAACGTATCCTTATGTAATGAATTTTTCCTCAATAGGTCACTTTAATAAGCTACCTATTAAAGTGACCTATAGGGGTAAAAATCATTACAGTTTAAAAAATAATACCTGAAAATTTTTTAATATATGTAACAAATTTAAGAGTTAACGTTATGGATGAAAATAATAGTGCTAGGTAAATTTTCTAAAAGATGTTGAGTTTTCCCTAATTAATTTGTCACTTAAAAAACATTAGGTAGGCATGTTATATATCAATGGAAAGGTAATTTTGTCTATTTTTCAAAACTGTATATAATTTTTGAAAATTAAAAAATTCGCGGAATACTTTTTTTAAAAAAATTAAAAAATGTTTTTTATTCAGTTTTTGCGAAGATACAAATTTTTCAAATTGCAATAAAAATTTTATTTATGAATATTTTTTGATGAAATTTTACAGTTAGGTAGATTTTTTTACTCAAAATCTAAAATTAAATAAAAAGTTCGAATTTTCTTATTAGAAATCCCGGAATTCCCAAAAAAGTTTTAAAAAATCCCAAAAATGGGATTTTTTGGTTTTTTGCCTATTATATCCATACCAGGGGCGGGGTTATCGAAACCCGTTACAAAATGATTAAGAACATATTGGGTCATATAAAACAGGTCACTATAATTTGATATCGACTATGCGATTTGAGAATTTATGCTCAAAATTGAATTTTCTATAAAAAAATAGGGTTTTTTGGATGGACCTGGTCCCCTCGGTATCAAAAATTTTTAGGTTTTGTTTCATTTATCGTATTTTATGTAAAGTCAGCTTTTCAAAAAGTATAAATTCTATATACATCTTCTTAGAAACTTTTTAGATAACTTAAAAAGAAAAAGATACTTTTTTTCCAAAAAAATGGCAAAAAATCGCCTTTTTTTAATTTTTTAAATTAAAATGCCTATAACTTTGGACTCAGTCATGATTTTTACATAATTCTTTCACTGCTTGATATATAAACTTGTTGTTAAGCGAATAAAAAAAGAAATGGCGAAAATCGGGAATATTTGGACCCGCTATTATCAAAAAACTAAAGTAAGAACGGTAAAAATTTTAAAATTTTAATTTTCAAATGCGAATATCTCCTAAACTATAAGAGATAATTTACTGCTATGACGACATTTTTTATAGTGCTCGATGAGGAGATTCTATATACGAAATTTTTTTTAAATCGGAACTCAAATGAAGAAATAGGATCGTTTTAAAAATTTAACATAGCCGAGGTGTCCTAATTTGAGGACCCCCCGCCGGGCCCCTGGTTGGCCTATAAGGTCCAAATTCAAAACCTAAACTCGACAACACCTCCTCTTTGTGCATACCAAATTTCATTAAAATCGGATTAACCGTTTAGAAGTTACCGAATTATTTCCCTCTTTTTTTTTTTCCTATACCACTGTGAGACGTTAACAACAACGCAATTTCAAGAAAATCCCTATAAAATCCTAGTCATTTGAAAAAAAAAGAGAACAGGGTGTTAAATGTACAAGAATAACAAGCATTATAATTGTATTATTTTTTATTTCTATAATTATTATGTATGTATGTAAGTATGTGAAATATGTATATACAATTCTGCTGTTTTGCTTTAGTATGTATAACAATAGTATTATTGCCATTACTTAACAAGTTAACGTTTTTATGGTAAATATATACATATTTCTTGAATAAAAATACTTTGTATCAAGTTTATCAGCAACAACGACAGGGCGGCATTACCAATTAAACAACAATTAGTTGGCGTTAGTAAGACCATTTTGGGCTAAAGTTGTTTTTTTTTTTTTTCTTGCAGCCAACTGTTGAAATAAAACGTATTATGATTAATGAACAGAAAATGAAATTATATTAAATGAAATGTACAGTTTAGATATGAAGGGGAAAATTATACTATGATTCATTGTTTTGATAAAGCTAAATATTAAACATAAAACATACTTTTAGGGGTAATTTGTTATTGTTAATTAAAAGTATTAAATAATGACAATGTTTTTAGTAAATTTGTTAAGGGAAGAAATGTTTGTTTCTAATGATAATAAGAATATTTTTATATAATTAAAACTATTAAGAGGCTTTTGAAAAAAACAAAAACTTAAGCATACTTTATGTTGCCAATAGAAGATTTAAAGCATACTTTTGAGCTAAAAAGAAGTAAACATGTTAAGTAAATAGTTTGTATTTATGAGATGTAAATCTTAAACACTTGTTGCTAAAACTTAGGTTAACCCAATGAACAAGCTATGTCTAGTCTCTAGTCAGTATATAGTATAATCTATAGTCTAATCTATAGTCTAATCTATAGTCTAATCTATAATCTAGTCTCTAGTCAGTATATAGTATAATCTATAGTCTAATCTATAATCTAGTCTATAGTCTAGTCTATAGTCTAGTCTATAGTCTAGTCTAGTCTAGTCTATAGTCTAGTCTATAGTCTAGTCTATAGTCTAGTCTATAGTCTAGTCTATAGTCTAGTCTATAGTCTAGTCTATAGTCTAGTCTATAGTCTAGTCTATAGTCTAGTCTATAGTCTAGTCTATAGTCTAGTCTATAGTCTAGTCTATAGTCTAGTCTATAGTCTAGTCTATAGTCTAGTCTATAGTCTAGTCTATAGTCTAGTCTATAGTCTAGTCTATAGTCTAGTCTATAGTCTAGTCTAGTCTAGTCTAGTCTAGTCTATAGTCTAGTCTATAGTCTAGTCTATAGTCTAGTCTATAGTCTAGTCTATAGTCTAGTCTATAGTCTAGTCTATAGTCTAGTCTATAGTCTAGTCTATAGTCTAGTCTATAGTCTAGTCTATAGTCTAGTCTATAGTCTAGTCTATAGTCTAGTCTATAGTCTAGTCTATAGTCTAGTCTATAGTCTAGTCTATAGTCTAGTCTATAGTCTAGTCTATAGTCTAGTCTATAATGTCTAGTCTATAGTCTAGTCTATAGTCTAGTCTATAGTCTAGTCTATAGTCTAGTCTATAGTCTAGTCTATAGTCTAGTCTATAGTCTAGTCTATAGTCTAGTCTATAGTCTAGTCTATAGTCTAGTCTATAGTCTAGTCTATAGTCTAGTCTATAGTCTAGTCTATAGTCTAGTCTATAGTCTAGTCTATAGTCTAGTCTATAGTCTAGTCTATAGTCTAGTCTATAGTCTAGTCTATAGTCTAGTCTATCTAGTCTATAGTCTAGTCTATAGTCTAGTCTAGTCTAGTCTATAGTCTAGTCTATTGTCTAGTCTATTGTCTAGTCTATAGTCTAGTCTATAGTCTAGTCTATTGTCTAGTCTATTGTCTAGTCTATTGTCTAGTCTATTGTCTAGTCTATTGTCTAGTTTTTCGCGAATATTCCTAGAATTTATTTCCGTTAATACTTATATGTACAAAACTGTTGCCTATTTTCAGGCCACTAATTATTTTCAACCTTAGTTATATGCTGGGTTACACAAAACCGAAAGCCAATTATTTAAATGCTTAACTTAAGGCTTTGTGTTAAGATTATGGTTGAAAATTATATCTTTGCTTAATAATAGATAAATAAATACTTGTAAAAAGATTTGTTTTCGCTTTTGGTTTGTTGTGTTCTCTAACAATTCTAGAATACAACAAATGGAAAAAAACACACAAAGTTCGCAATCATTATTCGCTGTCACACAATTTAGCAGCGTGGTATTTTTATTTACTTGTAGTCGGTTCTTGTCATTAAGAAACTTTTGACATTTATTCTTGATAAACTAGAATGCAGGAAATTAAGATCGTCATTGTTAGTTGTGAAAAGTTATAATTGTGTGTAATTAAGTTTATTTCAAAGTAAGTCATTAAGTGAGGCGCTCAGAGCCACACAGACGCCTAATGAAAAGTTTTTGCAAAAAGAATTGAAAAGTTATTTGAAATAGAGTCATAATTTTGGCGGGTGGTAGTAAAAAGAAAATTTTATTTACTGTGTTTTTGCTAGAGAATTTGAAGTGTATTGAAGAAAATTTTTTAAGATTTCATAATTGGTAATCAATTTAGAAAAATTTGTTTTCCAATGTTAAGAATTTAAAATTTGCTTATCTATAACTTTTGATATATGATATATGGTAACTAGTTTCTTTAACTGAATACCTTGTCTTTTTTTGCAGATTTATTTTCATTTTCTTTTTAACCTGGCAGCCGAAAAACTAACTCTATGTAAAAAGGTATGTCTGTATATTTTAAACATAATTCTAGTTTCTAATTACAAAAAAATGCTGACGATTTTCAACCTTCTTCCCCTATTTACAACACAAAACTCATTAATTTTATTTATAGCCGCCTAAAACTATGCAAGCAAAATCATGCAGCTTGTTTCGTTCATGAAAATTATGCTTTAAACTAGCACATACAACAAGGCTGTAAAATAATTACTTTTTTGTGGCATACTTCTAGGTGTATTAGAAACTTTTAAACCGGAAGTAAAAAAATAGCTTTTTTTATGAGGTCACATAAAATACATTATTAATCCAAACAAATTCCAAATTAATTTACCCAAAATTCCACACTCATGTAAAATTCCATTTACATAATTCGAAAATAATGATGTATAAACCACATATATCCTTCCAACACTATTTACATTTCTATGAAAATGACTAAGTACTTAACTAGAAAAAAAGTAGAAAACCAAAAATTTGTCGAGAAAAAAGTACCCTCAAGATGAAACATTTAGTAAATCTATATACATATATATATATATATATATATATATATATATATATTTTATCTTATACAGCATGTCATGCATCTTAATAAATCACTGTTTGGATTCACTGTGGTAGAAATTCATTTTTATTTATTTGTCTAAGGGAATGAGTATATAGGGATCTGAAGGCAAAAAGTAGCAAAAAAACAGAAAACTGAATTCATAAAATAAAATACACAGACTTGCACGAAATATTAAATCAAGCAGAACAACCTGTAAAATGAGTCACACACATACATTCAAACAAATGTAGAAAGTTATCCTGCAGTTTTTCCAGGAGACACTGTACACTTTCCTTGAAATCATACATTTTTAACATGCAAGTTCTCTCTGTAAAGCAGAGAGAAATCAAACGCTACAAAAATCCAACAAGAAGTCTATAGCCACTTTAGTGTCCCCAAGTAAACTAGACTGTAATCACTTAAAGATTTGTCTAAGCTGAACTTTAAAAAGCTTGTAGTTATATAAACAAATTAAAGTTCAGAACAGTCACCTCAAACCGCAGGTTATAGACCTTGCAGGACCGACCGACAGACAAAAAAACGAAGGTCATATACATATGCTTTTTATCGTAAACATTTTTAACTTAAATATGTATTTGTATAACAGTAAACAAAAGAGGATATAAAACATATTTCTATAGATTTCTGTTTCCTTTCTTTATTACACATTTTTTTTTCTTTTTCTCAAAAATCATTAAGAAAAAAATACATTTTGCAATCGTAGTGAATGAAGCATATAAAACAAATACATTTATACTCTAAAAAGAAGAAAATGTTTCAAAACTGTTTTTTTTTTTTTTTTGTTTCTTTTCTTCATTCATTTTGCAAAGACCACAAAAATATTACTCATACTTGCAATTTGTAAATTTTTTGTTACAGGGAATGAATGAACTCAAAGTCATGACAAAGTCAAAAGCAACAAACTGGTTTCTGTTAATGATTTTCTGATAAGAACTTTGACACAGAACATTTGTCGCCTAAATGCATGCAATAAAAATTGTGTTTAGATTTCAAGTGTTTAAGTGTGTGTGTATGTAAGTGTGTTTTTGAAGACAAAGAGCTCACTCTTTTGCTTAAGTGTTTTTGTAGACATGTTTGCAACGCAAATCAATTGTATAAATAAAGAACTTTTACTTTAATTTTAAAATTAAATAATTATCACAAAAAAGTTATGAAAAAAGAAATCGGGGAATAATTAACAGAACTAGAGCAGAACTAGAACAGAACCTGAACAGAACTAGAACAGAACTAGAACAGAACTAGAACAGAACTAGAACAGAACTAGAACAGAACTAGAACAGAACTAGAACAGAACTAGAATAGAACTAGAATAGAACTAGAACAGAACTAGAACAGAACTAGAACAGAACTAGAACAGAACTAGAACAGAACTAGAACAGAACTAGAACAGAACTAGAACAGAACTAGAACAGAACTAGAACTGAACTAGAACTGAACTAGAATGAACTAGAACTGAACTAGAACTGAACTAGAACTGAACTAGAACTGAACTAGAACTGAACTAGAACAGAACTAGAACAGAACTAGAACAGAACTAGAACAGAACTAGAACAGAACTAGAACAGAACTAGAACAGAACTAGAACAGAACTAGAACAGAACTAGAACAGAACTAGAACGAACTAGAAGAACTAGAACTGAACTAGAATGAACTAGAACTGAACTAGAACTGAACTAGAACTGAACTAGAACTGAACTAGATCTGAACTAGAACTGAACTAGAACTGAACTAGAACTGAACTAGAACTGAACTAGAACTGAACTAGAACTGAACTAGAACTGAACTAGAACTGAACTAGAACTGAACTAGAACTGAACTAGAACTGAACTAGAACTGAACTAGAACTGAACTAGAACTGAACTAGAACTGAACTAGAACTGAACTAGAACTGAACTAGAACTGAACTAGAAATGAACTAGAACTGAACTAGAACTGAACTAGAACTGAACTAGAACAGAACTAGAACTGAACTAGAACTGAACTAGAACTGAACTAGAACTGAACTAGAACTGAACTAGAACTGAACTAGAACTGAACTAGAACTGAACTAGAACTGAACTAGAACTGAACTAGAACTGAACTAGAACTGAACTAGAACTGAACTAGAACTGAACTAGAACTGAACTAGAACTTAACTAGAACTGAACTAGAACTGAACTAGAACTGAACTAGAACTGAACTAGAACTGAACTGGAACTGAACTGGAACTGAACTAGAACTAGAACTGAACTAGAACTGAACTAGAACTGAACTAGAACTGAACTAAAACTGAACTAGAACTGAACTAGAACTGAACTAGAACTGAACTAGAACTGAACTAGAACTGAACTAGAACTGAACTAGATCTAAACTAGAACTGAACTCGAGCTATCTAATTTCTTGACCATTTCTGCCCCGTTGCGTAACTTCAGAGAAGCAAAAACTTCATTTGTTGATTCGCAACATATACCAAATAACCCAAAGACAACTTCTTATCACAGAGCTCTGTGGTAAATCTGGTATGAACAGAGTAAACCCTGAACCGTGTACAGTTCTCATTTATCAGACACATTCATTGAGAAAAACGTCCGAAGCACTGAACTTTATCTTAGCCTAAAAGCATGCCACAGAAAGACGAGCTCACGAAATATTCGCGAAAAATATTAATCCTTATATATTTTTATAAACAGAGGAGCAGATTTTTTGTAGAAATTAGGACAAAATTGAGCTTTAGTCCAAAAAAATTCTGTCCCTTGTAAAAATCCCTTGATGTCGGTAATTGGCTCAAAAAATATTTGTAATAAAATGTGTTGAGTAGCAGGTTTACTGTAAAAGTATTTACCTAACTTTTTTTCTTAGCTAAAATTTATCAAGTTATTGCGCAAAAAAATCTGGAGAAAATACAAAAACTGTCAAGTACATACAAAACATAACAACTGAATGACGCAATTGACAAATAAAATCGCAGGGGTTATATTTACGCAAACAAACTCGTACATCATTAATTTAATAGAAATTGGCAATATTATTTAACTTTTACGAATACTCATCATATTTTATCAATAAATATCGACAGCAAAATTAAATACATATTAAAGTCATATGAAATCAAAATACAATCAACAATAAATAGAAAAAGATTAGAGTAATCATCATTAACATCTTATGACATTTAATACTATAACTAAAAATAAATATAAATATTAAGCAAATTATTTATAACGACATCTATGTATATCTATAGTCAAGCCAAAATTACCCTTATTTATCTATTAGCAAACATAATCATACGATATTCAAAGAAATGTCGCATAAATATTTCATCATAAAATTTGTAACTGTAATCTATGGTAATTTTTTTGCATGAAAAAAACTTCCCCCTGAAACTTAAATAAATTATCTGCCATAAAGTTAAAGTTATTTATATTTGATTGGCGGCTCACTATTGCCAGCTAACAGGCAAATTGCCAATTGATAAATTATAATCAATGAAATAAGTAAATTACGCCAAAAATCATATTCAAGAGTTTGTTTTTGTACGTTTTTAAATTGAGTTAAAATAAAGTAATATTAAAGGATTTATTAAGTAGGAAGGTTGTTATAAATCAAATTTATAGCTGTATTTTACAGTTAAACAGATATTTGATACTTTATTTTAATAGCATACATTTAGATGTTTAAAACCAGTAATGTATTCAAAGTTTTCTTTTAGGGGCTTTTAAAGATTTTATTTAAATTGTAGTCATTTATATGCTTTGATGATGTCTTTTTCAGGTTAACATTGAAAAATGGAATTGAATTTAGTAATATGGAGTATTAAAAGCAATCACGACTGAAAATAAATGCCAAACATTAAATTTTTTTCAGAAAAAAATTTTAGTCCCGTGTAATTTTCTTTTTTTGGTTTTTGACAAAGAAAATTCAATTTTGAAGTAAAAATGAGCAGTTCTAGTTCCATTCTTGTTCTGTTCTTGTTCTGTTCTAGTTCAGTTTCTAGTTCCATTCTAGTTCAGTTCTAGTTCAGTTCTAGTTCAGTTCTAGTTCAGTTCTAGTTCAGTTCTAGTTCAGTTCTAGTTCAGTTCTAGTTCAGTTCTAGTTCAGTTCTAGTTCAGTTCTAGTTCAGTTCTAGTTCAGTTCTAGTTCAGTTCTAGTTCAGTTCTAGTTCAGTTCTAGTTCAGTTCTAGTTCAGTTCTAGTTCAGTTCTAGTTCAGTTCTAGTTCAGTTCTAGTTCAGTTCTAGTTCAGTTCTAGTTCAGTTCTAGTTCAGTTCTAGTTCAGTTCTAGTTCAGTTCAAGTTCAGTTCTAGTTCAGTTCTAGTTCAGTTCTAGTTCAGTTCTAGTTCAGTTCTAGTTCAGTTCTAGTTCAGTTCTAGTTCAGTTCTAGTTCAGTTCTAGTTCAGTTCTAGTTCAGTTCTAGTTCAGTTCTAGTTCAGTTCTAGTTCAGTTCTAGTTCAGTTCAGTCTAGTTCAGTTCTATTTCATTCTAGTTCAGTTTCTAGTCAGTTCTAGTTCAGTTCTAGTTCAGTTCTAGTTCAGTCTAGTTCAGTTCTAGTTCAGTTTCTAGTTCAGTTCTAGTTCCAGTTCTAGTTCAGTTCTAGTTCAGTTCTAGTTCAGTTCTAGTTCAGTTCTAGTTCAGTTCTAGTTCAGTTCTAGTTCAGTTCTAGTTCAGTTCTAGTTCAGTTCTAGTTCAGGTTCTAGTTCAAGTTCTAGTTCAGTTCTAGTTCAGTTCTAGTTCAGTTCTAGTTCAGTTCTAGTTCAGTTCTAGTTCAGTTCTAGTTCAGTTCTAGTTCAGTTCTAGTTCAGTTCTAGTTTCAGTTCTAGTTCAGTTCTAGTTCAGTTCTAGTCAGTTCTAGTTCAGTTCTAGTTCAGTTCTAGTTCTGTTCTAGTTCTGTTCTAGTTCTGTTCTAGTTCAGTTCTAGTTCAGTTCTAGTTCTAGTTCTAGTTCTAGTTCAGTTCTTATTCTAGTTCAGTTCTAGTTCAGTTCTAGTTCAGTTCTAGTTCAGTTCTAGTTCAGTTCTAGTTCAGTTCTAGTTCAGTTCTAGTTCAGTTCTAGTTCAGTTCTAGTTCAGTTCTAGTTCAGTTCTAGTTCAGTTCTAGTTCAGTTCTAGTTCAGTTCTAGTTCAGTTCTAGTTCAGTTCTAGTTCAGTTCTAGTTCAGTTCTAGTTCAATTCTAGTTCAGTTCTAGTTCAGTTCTAGTTCAGTTCTAGTTCAGTTCTAGTTCAGTTCTAGTTCAGTTCTAGTTCAGTTCTAGTTCAGTTCTAGTTCTAGTACAGTTCTAGTTCTAGTACAGTTCTAGTTCAGTTTTAGTTCAGTTCTAGTAGTTCTAGTTCAGTTCTAGGTTAGTTCTTGCTCAGTTCTAATTCAAATTCAATTTCATTTTATTAAAATATAAAAATATAATGTTTCGGAAATATTCCTAGAGCTTGTTTTATAACTCAGAAAATGTTTGTGTAAATTATGGCATACGTTTAGGCGTATAAAGAAGAGAAACCCCTTCTTTATATGAATTTTTTAATAAAAGAAATGACAACTAAAATTTTTATTAAAAAGTTATCACTTTTTGAATATAATTTCTCGACATATATCTAGAAGTAATGACGAAATCACAAAATTCATAAATGCAAAAATCTTTAGTGGATCTCTTTCTAGAACTATAGTTTTAGAAAAGTTTTAAAGCAATTTTCTAAGTTTTAAATTACAGTAAAAAATTATAATAAATCACACTTAAATATGTCTCTATTTTTATTATATACTGATGCGATTTCTATAAAAAACATAAATTACATTAAAGAGATTCCAAAAATGTTAAAATTTACATTACTTGCGTTATATACCTTTTATTTGCTTGCCATTTTTCCAGCTGCGTTTGCTTTTTTTTCTCAATTCACTTTGTTGTTAGTTTTACTTTATACAAAGTTTCTTTGACAGCCTAAAGATATGCAGTAAAATGCAATTACTTAAGGCGCCTTAAGATATCTGTGATTTTATAAAAACAATTTACAAATGTAATTAAGCATTTATAATTAAAGTTAAACAAACTAAATAATTAAGCAAATTTCTGACAAAATCAAACAGAAAAACATCAAAAATGTTCACATTTGAAGTCTAAAAGAGATATAGAAAACATTTGCAAGATGTAATATTATATTGAAATGTAAGAGCTAATCTTTCATGAAGAAAAAACTGAACTAAATATCAACAAAAACTGACATTTTCTTTAACTAAAATGATGAATGGATTGTTTATCGTAAAGTTTCTTGTGAAATAATAATTCGAATAAAAAAAACTAACTTAAGTTATTCCAAAGATTTTTTTAATAATTCTACCGTTTAGTAAATATTTTAAGGACTTGATTTTCACATTAAAAAAATTCAACTCCAACTTCTAAAAAATTTATTTAAAAAGTTGGCTACTTGACTTTTTAAGTTATAAGGCATTAGGCAATATTTGTTTAAAAAATATTTAAGCTGCCAAAAAGTATGCTTTAAAATGTTGTATTTTATGGCGCCTATAAGTATGCTACAAAATGTGAAAAAGTACATAAACTTAAGTGTCAACTTATTTAGCATAAAAATATACTACACGAAAAATAAAAACTTCTTTAAAACTTTCAAAAAATATAATTTTTATAAAAAAATCTTTAAAGCTTCAAGAATTTGTAAAAAATTATTGTTGATTTTCTCAAATTCTCCTGCAACTTGTGGTTTTAGAAAATATTTCAATAATTTTTTTATCCCAAGTAATAATATTAAGTAAATAACAAACTCTTTACACCAACCTACATATTTTCACTTCAAATTATGTTTTGTATTACGAGTCAAAGAAGTGCGATACAAAAACTTCAAAAAAAAACTTTTAATATAAAAATAACTTATTCATAAAAATTTTGGAATTTTTATTGCTATCTTCCACAGACAGCCTCAACTACTCACAACACATTTGGCTTTATATTTAATATTATATTACATACTTTGAGGCTTCACGGTTTAAGGTAGTGTAAACAACTAGAGCGAGTAATGGCAGAGGAAAGTGATTATTTTTAGATTTTCTTTAAGTTATAAAAATCTACTTAACATAGTAATTCAACTGTTGCCACCATTTTTTTACATATTCATTAAATATTAAAGTATACTTGTAGGCTTAAAAACAAAGAAATACTAACTTTTTCAAAAGTTTTACATTATATTTGCCACAAAAAATGTTTAAAACTCATTTTTTTCATAATTCAGTAATTTTCTTTTAATTTTATTAATTTTCTTTTTTTTTCTATTTTCCACTTCAATTAATCTTATTTAATTATTTAAAATTTTAAACAATTTCATCCAACAACACGACGACCGTTTTATTTAAGAGTTCAACTAGAACTGTTTTCTTTACATTCAACTATGAAAAGAGAACAAATATTTAAATATACTGCAGTAACTGTTTGTCCAAAATTCACCACTAGTAATTCCTTTTTCATTTATTCTCATTTACTTACTTCCTTAAAATTTATTACTCTCTACACGTTGTATGTTGTAAAGTTTTTGTTGTTTTTTTTTTACCGTTGTTTAGGTGTGTTTACATATTACTTAGGCAAACATACATACATATGTACAGATATTTACCTGTATGAATATTTATAAGTATGTTATATTTGTATGTACATACATATATATATATACATACATTGTACATTTGTACAGTGACATATATATTTTTGTTTATGAGTCCTTTTTATGCATGTAAAGCAACAATTTAGCTTTAAAAAAATTTGTTTGTATCTATCTGACACACAAAGTTTTACATACACATACACATTTACATGTTACTTTATACACACACTCATATGAAGTAATATATGATAAAGTAAACACAATGGGTCGTTATAAATATAAAAAATTTTATAACTAATCTTTATAACAAAAAGCTTCTTCCACTAAACTGAACAAGAACTGAACTAGAACTGAACTAGAACTGAACTAGAACTGAACTAGAACTGAACTAGAACTGAACTTAGAACTGAACTAGAAACTGAACTAGAACCTTGAACTAGAACTGAACTAGAACTGAAGCTAGAACTGAACGAGAACTGAACTATACTAGAACTGAACTAGAACTGAACTAGAACGAACTAGAACTGAAACTAGAAAACTGAACTAGAACTGAACTAGAACTGAACTAGAACTGAACTAGAAAACTGAACGAGAATGAACTAGAACTGAACTAGAACTGAATCTAGAACTGAACTAGAACTGCTAACTAGAACTGAACTAGAACTGAACTAGAACTGAACTAGAACTGTAACTAGAACTGAACTAGAACTGAACTAGAACTGAAAATAGAACTGAACTAGAACTGATACTAGAACCTAGAACTGAACTAGAACTGAACTAGAACTGAACTAGAACTGAAACTAGAAAACCTGAACTAGAACTGAACTACGAGATCTGAACTAGAACTGAACTAGAACTGAACTAGAACTGAAACTAGAACTGAAGCTAGAATCTGAACTAGAACTGAACTGAAATGAACTAGAACTGAAAAAACTAGAACTGAAGCTAGAACTGAACTAGAGACTGAACTAGAACTGAACTAGAACTGAACTAGAACTGACAGAACTGAACTAGAACTGACTAGAACTGAACTAGAACTGAACTAGAACTGAACTAGAACTGAACTAGAACTGACTAGAACTGAACTAGAACTGAACTAGAACTGAACTAGAACTGAACTAGAACTGACTAGAACTGAACTAGAACTGTGAAAACTAGAACTGAACTAGAACTGAACTAGAACTGAACTAGAACTGAACTAGAACTGAACTAGAACTGAACTAGAACTGAACTAGAACTGAACTAGAACTGAACTAGAACTGAACTAGAACTGAACTAGAACTGAACTAGAACTGAACTAGAACTGAACCAGAACTGAACTGGAACTGAACTAGAACTGAACTAGAACTGAACTAGAACTGAATAGAACTGAACTAGAACTGAACTAGAACTAAACTAGAACTGAACTAGAACTGAACTAGAACTGAACTAGTACTGAACTAGAACTGAACTAGAACTGAACTAGAACTGAACTAGAACTGAACTAGAAGAACTGAAACTAGAACGAACTAGAACTGAACTAGAACTGAACTAGAACTGAACTAGAACTGAACTAGAACTGAACTAGAACTGAACTAGTAACAAAAAATTTTGTTTACAACACAAAAAAGCTTTTTTCATTAAAACAAACCTCTTAACAACAGCTTTTATTAGTAAACTTTTTAGCAAAAAGCTTTAAAATATCTTAAACGAAAACAAAATTTTATTTAAATAAACTTTTATATATATAAAGCTTTATTTAAAAAGCTTTAAACAATTTTCGTGAAAAAGAGCTTTAAAAAATGATTTTGTGAAAAATATTTTTTAAGAGGCTTTTAACAAAATTTGGCTTTGTACCAAAATAGTATTTTAGCTTTATGCTTTTATGTCAAACAAGTTTTTCATCCTATTTGAAACAAAATTGTCTCTTCTTGAAAAATATAACTTTCGTTTTCTTAAGTAGAATTAAAATAATAATAACACATTTTGTATAACATTTTAATACGACAACACTGGTAAAACCATTAACTTTGTAAACCACTGCAATGACAGCAACAAGATGAATGTTTACAAACAACATTGCGAGTTAATACTGAATTTATGACACATTTTCTAATATTTTCATTTTTTTCTACTTATTTTGTTATTCTACGTTAATGCAAAAAACACATACAAAAACAACCTACAAACCCAAGTAAAAAGCCCCCAAAACCATAAAATTTTCAAGCAACAGATGAAAACTATGGTGAGCAAGCGCCAACAGAAACAAGTTAAAAGAGTCATGTTCAAACAAAAAGAGAAAATTTCCCTTTATTTTAGATAACAAACTAAATTTAACCGATTGTATTCCTAAATAAGAAAAATAATATGACGACATAATCTATTAACGTGTTAACAGCAACAATAACAAAACAAAAAATATTTATAAAATTGTCTTAACTTTTGCAAACGGAAAGGGAAATAACGAACGAACATTCATTCATTCATTCATTCATTCATTCAACATATTCCAAATTGGAGCTTAAGAACATAAAATCCTTAAAGAAGATCTAAAAGCAGACAAAAACAAAACTGAAACCTTAAAGTTTTTTTATTTTCAAATACAAAAGGATAAAAGCTCTAAGGGTTGGTAGGTCCTTCGGTCGGTTAGTTGGTTTATTGTTGTCTAAGGTATTTTCAATTTTCTTCCTTTTTGTAATATTCTTTTATTCCTTTATTTTGCCCTCCTCTTTGTGGTTGTTACAAGAAAAGGGATTTCAACGGCCTGTTGAATATATTTCTTCTATTTTATTTATAAACACACATATGTATGTTTATAAGTATGAGTGTCTTTTTATTATTTTTAAGGAGTAAAAGTTAAACTTCCTTTTTTGATTTGTGTTATGAGTTTTTAAAAACGATAGGAGGTAAGAAGGTGTTAGAACTTCTTTTATAAAGATTTTTGTTACATTTTTTTCTCTTAAAGATTTGTGGCACAAAAAGGAGAAAAGGACAGATTTGGGGGATATTTTTTTATTTCGTTTGACAAATCTATATGGGTCATTGGTTAAGAGGTTACGATGATTTATGAAAATTTAAATGAATGCCTTTATGTTGCCAACAAAAACGTGTAAGTGTACGGGATTATGTATAACATTTTTACAGGAATATAATTTTTTGGGATCCTAATTATATTTTTCTTTTATTTAGTAAAAAGCATATTATTTATAATCTTTAGCTACTTATCTTTTAATAGGCATTTTAAAAAATATCCTACTGTTTTCTTCACATCAATAAGAAAACTAAATCGAAAAAATTGAACACATAAACTATTAAAATCAGTTGTATATTTATCATTAAAGACGCTCCAATTGTGAAAATATCCAAAATCTGTGATCGCTTATACATCAGTCAGTCCAGATTATAAAGTCAAGATACCTAAGAGTCTAAAATCTTAATTATAAACCAGTTATTGCCTCCGTTCTAGTTCAGTTCTAGTTCAGTTATAGGTCAGTTATAGTTCAGTTATAGTTCAGTTCTAGTTCAGTTCTAGTTCAGTTCTAGTTCAGTTCTAGTTCAGTTCTAGTTCAGTTCTAGTTCAGTTCTAGTTCAGTTCTAGTTCAGTTCTAGTTCAGTTCTAGTTCAGTTCTAGTTCAGTTCTAGTTCAGTTCTAGTTCAGTTCTAGTTCAGTTCTAGTTCAGTTCTAGTTCAGTTCTAGTTCAGTTCTAGTTCAGTTCTAGTTCAGTTCTAGTTCAGTTCTAGTTCAGTTCTAGTTCAGTTCTAGTTCAGTTCTAGTTCAGTTCTAGTTCAGTTCTAGTTCAGTTCTAGTTCAGTTCTTGTTCAGTTCTAGTTCAGTTCTAGTTCAGTTCTAGTTCAGTTCTAGTTCAGTTCTAGTTCAGTTCTAGTTCAGTTCTAGTTCAGTTCTAGTTCAGTTCTAGTTCAGTTCTAGTTTAGTTCAGTTCTAGTTTAGTTCAGTTCTAGTTCAGTTCTAGTTCAGTTCTAGTTCAGTTCTAGTTCAGTTCTAGTTCAGTTCTAGTTCAGTTCTAGTTCAGTTCTAGTTCAGTTCTAGTTCAGTTCTAGTTCAGTTCTAGTTCAGTTCTAGTTCAGTTCTAGTTCAGTTCTAGTTCAGTTCTAGTTCAGTTCTAGTTCAGTTCTAGTTCAGTTCTAGTTCAGTTCTAGTTCAGTTCTAGTTCAGTTCTAGTTCAGTTCTAGTTCAGTTCTAGTTCAGTTCTAGTTCAGTTCTAGTTCAGTTCTAGTTCAGTTCTAGTTCAGTTCTAGTTCAGTTCTAGTTCAGTTCTAGTTCAGTTTCTAGTTCAGTTCTAGTTCAGTTCTAGTTCAGTTCTAGTTCAGTTCTAGTTCAGTTCTAGTTCAGTTCTAGTTCAGTTCTAGTTCAGTTCTAGTTCAGTTCTAGTTCAGTTCTAGTTCAGTTCTAGTTCAGTTCTGTTCTAGTTCAGTTCTAGTTCAGTTCTAGTTCAGTTCTAGTTCAGTTCTAGTTCAGTTCTAGTTCAGTTCTAGTTCAGTTCTAGTTCAGTTCTAGTTCAGTTCTAGTTCAGTTCTAGTTCAGTTCTAGTTCAGTTCTAGTTCAGTTTTCTAGTTCAGTTCTAGTTCAGTTCTAGTTCAGTTCTAGTTCAGTTCTAGTTCAGTTCTAGTTCAGTTCTAGTTCAGTTCTAGTTCAGTTCTAGTTCAGTTCTAGTTCAGTTCTAGTTCGTTCTAGTTCAGTTCTTAGTTCAGTTTCAGTTCAGTTCTAGTTCAGTTCTAGTTCAGTTTAGTTCAGTTCTAGTTCAGTTAGTTCAGTTCTAGTTCAGTTCTAGTTCAGTTCTAGTTCAGTTCTAGTTCAGTTCTAGTTATCAGTTCTAGTTCAGTTCTAGTTCAGTTCTAGTTCAGTTTCTAGTTCAGTTCTAGTTCAGTTCTAGTTCAGTTCGAGTTCAGTTCTAGTTCATTCTAGTTCGTTCTAGTTCAGTTCTAGTTCAGTTCTAGTTCAGTTCTAGTCAGTTCTAGTTCAGTTCTAGTTCAGTCTAGTTCAGTCTACTTCATGTTCTAGTCAGTTACTAGTTCAGTTCTAGTTCAGTTCTAGTTCAGTTCTAGTTCAGTTCTAGTTCAGTTCTAGTTCAGTTCTAGTTCAGTTCTAGTTCAGTTTCTAGTTCAGTTCTAGTTCAGTTCTAGTTCAGTTCTAGTTCAGTTCTAGTTCAGTTCTAGTTCAGTTCTAGTTCATTCTAGTTCAGTTCTAGTAATTTGGTCGAAATTATTGTTTAAATTTATTAAAAACAAATCAATTGAAATAAAACCACAAATTTGAAATCTAATGCCGTTTTAAATAAACTTACGTGAGTAACGTTTTAAATTAGAAATCTTCTCAACACTACAAAAATAAACTATACGTCAAATTAAGCGGGGGATTTACAAGCTACAAACAATCTTAGATGACCGATTTGGTTGTTTATTTAAGAGTAAAAAACCGGACTCAAACTCAAATAAAAATATTGCTCACTTTACGCTCACACTAAATATGTCTGATCATAATGCAAATAATTTGTAAACTGAAATATTTAGTTACTTTTCAACTCTCTCTGAAGTTGGTTCCGGCGAAGCTTAATGGCGCTTATCATAACATACCAGTTAAACTGGCAATTAATATTACTGCTGCTCACCCTGCCCTCAGTTTATCCACAAAATAAGAACAACAATTCGACAACTTGTTCTTCGGAAGTTCAGGCTGCCAAAACTATTTTTGAATTTTGGCAGGAGAATAGCAAAGGTTGTGAATTTGATGCTGGGAGTTTATATAAAATTCAGAAGAAACTTTCGTTTAAAACAAAATAATGAACAAATCACTAACTTAATAGGTGATCACATAAGCTCCTCATTAATGGACACATTATTTCAACAATTAATTGCAACAATTTCAACAAAAACTTTAACCACAAAACCAGAATTGGAAAAGGTGATTAATCAACTCTATACGGAACAAGATAAGACATTTATACTAAAAATATGGCAAAAAGTTATAGACGAATCTTACAATTTATGAATATAGAAGATATTTTACAACAACTAATCTTGCTAACCAATGGAGATTTGAAATTAAATATTCTAGAATATATTCTAAACAAATATGAGAAACATTATAAAAACAATCCAAAGTTTTTGCCTCTTCTAACATTTGGAGTAACAACTGTGTTAAAGCAAAGACATGAATCAAAAACCCTTATAGGAGATCCCTCTATAGGTCGGCTTTTAAGTAAATTGCCAGAACAACTTTTAACGATTTATCAATCTTGGAATTATAATGTTTCTTTGCTGAATCGTCATTACAATGAGTTTATATATCCAGAACGTAGTAATGGACCAGCCGCCGATAAACGTTATCTGTTCAGTTTTCTACCCACCAAAAATTATTATCGTGTTAAAGGCAAATTTAAATTGCAATTTAATACTAAAGGTCTCATGACTTTTGGTGCCCCATATGACAATTCCTATAAGTATTTGACTGCTGAAAAGAATAGTGCCTTTATCTGTTTGGATTGTGCTATAGATTCGGCTCAATGGTGGCAAGTTTTATGGCCAAATGATGATCAACAGCTTTTATTACTGCAAAATATTGCTACCCAAGATCTATTGTGCGCCACCACCAATATGTATAATGAAAACTTAGTATTAATATCTACTTTAGATTTCTCGGAACATAAGACTGATTCGTTATGTCAGTGGAAAGTTGTTAAGAGAGTTAAATAAAATTTTAATGTATTAAATGACCAATTTGTTTGATTTTATAATATGTAATTATGATAATTTGTTTTTGGATATAATAATGATTTATAAAAACCAAATACGGTGAAGTACCTCTAAGTCTTTTGTATTGACTACAGATCAGTCTTTTGTCTTGACTATCGATTAGTCTATAGTCTTGTCTCTAGATCAGTCTATATTATTGACTCTAGAACAGTCCATAGTCTTGACTATAGATCAGTCCATAGTCTTGAATATAGATCAGTCCATAGTCTTGGGTATAGATTAGTCTATAGTCTTTACTATAGATCAGTCCATAGTCTTGGGTATAGATTAGTCTATAGTCTTTACTATAGATCAGTCTATTTGATTTGACTAGTTCAGTTCTAGTTGGGTTCTAGTTCAGTTCTAGTTCAGTTCTAGTTCAGTTCTAGTTCATTCTAGTTCAGTTCTAGTTCAGTTCTAGTCAGTTCTAGTTCAGTTCTAGTTCAGTTCTAGTTCAGTTCTAGTTCAGTTCTAGTTCAGTTCTAGTTCAGTTCTAGTTCAGTTCTAGTTCAGTTCTAGTTCAGTTCTAGTTCAGTTCTAGTTCAGTTCTAGTTCAGTTCTAGTTCAGTTCTAGTTCAGTTCTAGTTCAGTTCTAGTTCAGTTCTAGTTCAGTTCTAGTTCAGTTCTAGTTCAGTTCTAGTTCAGTTCTAGTTCAGTTCTAGTTCAGTTCTAGTTCAGTTCTAGTTCAGTTCTAGTTCAGTTCTAGTTCAGTTCTAGTTCAGTTCTAGTTCAGTTCTAGTTCAGTTCTAGTTCAGTTCTAGTTCAGTTCTAGTTCAGTTCTAGTTCAGTTCTAGTTCAGTTCTAGTTCAGTTCTAGTTCAGTTCTAGTTCAGTTCTAGTTCAGTTCTAGTTCAGTTCTAGTTCAGTTCTAGTTCAGTTCTAGTTCAGTTCTAGTTCAGTTCTAGTTCAGTTCTAGTTCAGTTCTAGTTCAGTTCTAGTTCAGTTCTAGTTCAGTTCTAGTTCAGTTTAGTTCAGTTCTAGTTCAGTTCTAGTTCAGTTCTAGTTCAGTTCTAGTTCAGTTCTAGTTCAGTTCTAGTTCAGTTCTAGTTCAGTTCTAGTTCAGTTCTAGTTCAGTTCTAGTTCAGTTCTAGTTCAGTTCTAGTTCAGTTCTAGTTCAGTTCTAGTTCAGTTCTAGTTCAGTTCTAGTTCAGTTCTAGTTCAGTTCTAGTTCAGTTCTAGTTCAGTTCTAGTTCAGTTCTAGTTCAGTTCTAGTTCAGTTCTAGTTCAGTTCTAGTTCAGTTCTAGTTGTAGTTCAGTTCTAGTTCAGTGCTAGTTCAGTTCTAGTTCAGTTCTAGTTCAGTTCTAGTTCAGTTCTAGTTCAGTTCTAGTTCAGTTCTAGTTCAGTTCTAGTTCAGTTCTAGTTCAGTTCTAGTTCAGTTCTAGTTCAGTTCTGTTCAGTTCTCGTTCAGTTCTAGTTCAGTTCTAGTTCAGTTCTAGTTCAGTTCTAGTTCAGTTCTAGTTCAGTTCTAGTTCTAGTTCAGTTCTAGTTCAGTTCTAGTTCAGTTCTAGTTCAGTTCTCGTTCAGTTCTAGTTCAGTTCTCGTTCAGTTCTAGTTCAGTTCTAGTTCAGTTCTAGTTCAGTTCTAGTTCAGTGCTAGTTCAGTTCTAGTTCAGTTCTAGTTCAGTTCTAGTTCAGTTCTAGTTCATTTCTAGTTCAGTTCTAGTTCAGTTCTAGTTCAGTTCTAGTTCAGTTCTAGTTCAGTTCTAGTTCAGTTCTAGTTCAGTTCTAGTTCAGTTCTAGTTCAGTTCTAGTTCAGTTCTAGTTCAGTTCTAGTTCAGTTCTAGTTCAGTTCTAGTTCAGTTCTAGTTCAGTTCTAGTTCAGTTCTAGTTCAGTTCTAGTTCAGTTCTAGTTCAGTTCTAGTTCAGTTCTAGTTCAGTTCTAGTTCAGTTCTAGTTCAGTGCTAGTTCAGTTCTAGTTCAGTTCTAGTTCAGTTCTAGTTCAGTTCTAGTTCATTTCTAGTTCAGTTCTAGTTCAGTTCTAGTTCAGTTCTAGTTCAGTTCTAGTTCAGTTCTAGTTCAGTTCTAGTTCAGTTCTAGTTCAGTTCTCGTTCAGTTCTAGTTCAGTTCTAGTTCAGTTCTAGTTCAGTTCTAGTTCTATTGTGCATTGCTTTATCATTATTTTTGGGTCTTACAAACATGAATATGTACAATCCACAATGTAAGGGTGTAGGTTATAAGCATGAATAGAGGCACCTGAATTGTAAATTCAGGTAAACTTGCTACTCATCTCTCAAAAATATTTTATACTTAATACTTTGTATTTTTACTCATAACGAGTGGAACTTATGCATGTTTTTTAATCTCGATGAAAACTACAACTTAAGTAAAGATGGTTTCACTAGCTAAACACTCTACTCATCAAGCTCAGTCTCACTTCATCAATACAACGATGCTGTTGCTCAAACAAAACTCATACGCGTTCTTAATCTTTTGCGCTATTTTTATACGTCATTCTTATCAACAAAATGTTCTCGCAATTAAAACAAAAAATAAACAATTAACATTTTGCATACAAAATCATACAATGTCAAATACCCTACAGACATTTTGGCATGATGCCAATAATGCCGATTGTCAACTGGATTCTAAAAGTCTTATACACCTATACGGTCAATTTATGGTCAGATCAGCTGTCGAAGAAGATCAATGTTCGGCCTTGTTAAAGCATCAAATACGTAAGAAATTAATAAATTTAATATCATCACAACTGGAAGAGGCATTGATAGTAAAAGCTTTGCAGAGTAATGGAGAGTTGAAACAAGATTTAAAATTGCTACAAAAAATCGATAATAGAGTAAATCAAAAAATTTGGGAGAGAGTTATAAATGAAGTATATTTGTTTGTAGATCTTAAAGAGATAATTAATGAAATCGTTCAACTTAAAGAGGAAGAAGTTCAAGTTATAGCTTTCCAAAGTTTATTGACTAAATTTACACTAGAGCCACAGCAAATGGAAACTTTATTACCGCTCTTAACTTTTCATATTATTTCTCTAAATAAAAAGAGAACTTCTCCAGTTGCCACAGACAGAATTTACGATCATTTGTATCGTCATCTACCCCTAGAGTTACGTTTATTATACGAATCATCAAAACAACCAGTTGGTCTACTCAATTATCAACACACCATGAATTTT
>NW_023996741.1:0-34032 GCF_015586225.1 Lucilia sericata
GTGGGCTCTTCTTGAGACAATTGAAAGTTATTTACGCTTTTGAAGGCAATTTCTTGTGAATTTGCAAACAAATAATTTATTTTGAAACACCTGGTCTAACTAAATTTTAAGGAGAGCATATATTAGGGCTTTAAAATATAATAAAATTTTTCCCGCCAAAATGCTATTACTAACTTAAACAGATGAAATTTATTCAGTGCTTTGCAATGCTATAGAAAAGTTGATTGAAGTATAAGAACTATTTCTATAGAACATTTTCAGCGTGTGAAGAACTTTTTTTATAGTAGAATTTCGCCACATTTTGATGGACTTTTATATAAAACAGTTGACCAGACTTTCCTAAGGAAAAGTTGACTGTGATCAACTTTTCTATAGTAAAGCTGATTGAAGTATAAGAACTATTTCTATAGCAAATTTTTCTTTAGAAAAAGTTCGCCACATTTTGATGGACTTTTATATAAAACAGTTGACCAGACTTTTCTATAAAAAAGTTCAGAATATGATGAACTTTTCTATAGAAAAGTTGATCAGACTATAATGAACTTTTCTATAGAAAGGTTGATCAGACTATAATGAACTTTTCTATAGAAAAGTTGATCTGACCGTGATGAACTTTTCTATAGAAAAGTTGATCTGACCGTGATGAACTTTTCTATAGAAAAGTTGATCAGACTGTGATGAACTTTTCTATAGAAACGTTGATCAGACTGTTATGAAATTTTCTATAGAAAAGTGTATCAGACTGTGATGAACTTTTTTAAAAGTTGATCAGACTGTAGTGAACTTTTCTACAGAAAAGTTGATCAGAATGTGATGAACTTTTCTATAGAAAAGTTGATCAGACTGTGATGAACTTTTCTATAGAAAAGTTGATCAGACTGAGATGAACTTTTCTATAGAAAAGTTGATCAGACTGAGATGAACTTTTCTATAGAAAAGTTGATCAGACTGCGATGAACTTATCTGTAGAAAAGTGTACCAGACTGTGATGAACTTTTCTATAGAAAAGTTGATCAGACTGTGGTGAACTTTTCTATAGAAAAGTTGATCAGACTGTGATGAACTTTTCTATAGAAAAGTTGATCAGACTGAGATGAACTTTTCTATAGAGAAGTTGATCAGACTGAGATGAATTTTTCTATAGAAAAGTTGATCAGACTGCGATGAACTTATCTGTAGAAAAGTTGATCAGAATGTGATGAACTTTTCCACAGAAATTTTGATTAGACTGTAATGAACTTTTCTATAGAAAAGTTGATCAGACTGTGATGAACTTTTCTACAGAAAAGTTGATCAGACTGAGATGAACTTTTCTATAGAAAAGTAGATCAGACCGTGATGAACTTTTCTAGAGAAAATTTGATTAGACTGTAATGAACTTTTTATAGAAAGATAGATCAGACTGTGATGAACTTTCTGTAGAAACATAAATCGGATTGTGATGAACTTTTGCATAGAAAAGTGTATAGAAGAGTTGAACAGACTTTTTTGAACTAGTTCAGTTCTAGTTCAGTTCTAGTTCAGTTCTAGTTCAGTTCTAGTTCAGTTCTGGTTCAGTTCTAGTTCAGTTCTAGTTCAGTTCTAGTTCAGTTCTAGTTCAGTTCTAGTTCAGTTCTAGTTCAGTTCTAGTTCAGTTCTAGTTCAGTTCTAGTTCAGTTCTAGTTCAGTTCTAGTTCAGTTCTAGTTCAGTTCTAGTTCAGTTCTAGTTCAGTTCTAGTTCAGTTCTAGTTCAGTTCTAGTTCAGTTCTAGTTCAGTTCTAGTTCAGTTCTAGTTCAGTTCTAGTTCAGTTCTAGTTCAGTTCTAGTTCAGTTCTAGTTCAGTTCTAGTTCAGTTCTAGTTCAGTTCTAGTTCAGTTCTAGTTCAGTTCTAGTTCAGTTCTAGTTCAGTTCTAGTTCAGTTCTAGTTCAGTTCTAGTTCAGTTCTAGTTCAGTTCTAGTTCAGTTCTAGCATTTCGGGTGGTCTCTAAATTTTCTAATTATGAATGAAATAAAACTAATTTTACAACCAAACTTTACACACATTTCTATCAAAATTATATAAAAACAAAAGACTTAAGATACGAACTTGTTTGGTTGACAAATAAAAACAGAGAATTGATTATATTAACTGTAAGAGAAACTCTAATTTCGACTTACAGTTATCTTTCAAGCATCTAGTAATAATCCACGACAGAATAAGTTATTGGTATGAAATCAAGTTTGTTTCTTAAGTCTTTTGTTTCCTACATGATAATCAAGTATTAGTAATTGTCAATTCAGTAGAGATATCAACTTATTATATTTCAAAATTTTAAATGCAGTAGAACTTTTCATATTCTGTACAAAATAACAAAAGACTTAAGAAACAAACATGAAGTTTCAATTTCAAAGTGAATTTTTTGTTAAACGGATATTAAAAATTCTAAGTAAAGCTAAACTTATGCATCATATATTCAATTCTGTTTTATTGATTTTAAATAAATTTACAATTGGATTACTTTACTGTGTATTATACAAATTTCAATATGTATGTATCAATCAATATAGACCTACAGTTAGATCCAAATTTGGTATATTTGTACAAAATCAAATTTAACTGTATGAAAACTGCAAACACTTATACTACTACAGGTTATGCTGTTTAAGTTATAATATTTTGGGGTTTTCCCTGCGAGCAAGTGTTTTAGTCCTCTTAACTAACTTTTTACACAAGTACCTTGTCCTTAAAATAAAGTGCCTAACACTCACTCTCTAGTACCTTCATACTATATTCTAAGATTTTTATGACCTCTGCTTAGCAAAAAATACAGCTGTTGAAGACTTTTCACAATAACTCTCTTACTTTTTAAAGGCTCTATAGATCCTTGTGTTTTGTTACAAGCAAATTTTATGACTGCTTCACTATTGTCTTAACCGCGTCAAATTTTGTATTTTTGCATTCATTCAAATCTAGTATTCATTCAATATTGTTTTAAAGTTGTACTTTAGTTATGCGTTTAAGTCGTTGTCTTAACAAATTCTTTTGTTTTTTATTATTGTTAGTTAAGAGTTTTTGAATGGTTCGTGTTTTCATTCACCAAGTGGGCTCTTCTTGAGACAATTGAAAGTTATTTACGCTTTTGAAGGCAATTTCTTGTGAATTTGCAAACAAATAATTTATTTTGAAACACCTGGTCTAACTAAATTTTAAGGAGAGCATATATTAGGGCTTTAAAATATAATAAAATTTTTCCCGTCAAAATGCTATTACTAACTTAAAACAGATGAAATTTATTCAGTGCTTTGCAATGCTATAGAAAAGTTGATTGAAGTATAAGAACTATTTCTATAGAACATTTTCAGCGTGTGAAGAACTTTTTTATAGTAGAATTTCGCCACATTTTGATGGACTTTTATATAAAACAGTTGACCAGACTTTCCTAAGGAAAAGTTGACTGTGATCAACTTTTCTATAGTAAAGCTGATTGAAGTATAAGAACTATTTCTATAGCAAATTTTTCTTTAGAAAAAGTTCGCCACATTTTGATGGACTTTTATATAAAACAGTTGACCAGACTTTTCTATAAAAAAGTTCAGAATATGATGAACTTTTCTATAGAAAAGTTGATCAGACTATAATGAACTTTTCTATAGAAAGGTTGATCAGACTATAATGAACTTTTCTATAGAAAATTTGATCTGACCGTGATGAACTTTTCTATAGAAAAGTTGATCTGACCGTGATGAACTTTTCTATAGAAAAGTTGATCAGACTGTGATGAACTTTTCTATAGAAACGTTGATCAGACTGTTATAAAATTTTCTATAGAAAAGTGTATCAGACTGTGATGAACTTTTTTAAAAGTTGATCAGACTGTAGTGAACTTTTCTACAGAAAAGTTGATCAGAATGTGATGAACTTTTCTATAGAAAAGTTGATCAGACTGTGATGAACTTTTCTATAGAAAAGTTGATCAGACTGAGATGAACTTTTCTATAGAAAAGTTGATCAGACTGAGATGAACTTTTCTATAGAAAAGTTGATCAGACTGCGATGAACTTATCTGTAGAAAAGTGTACCAGACTGTGATGAACTTTTCTATAGAAAAGTTGATCAGACTGTGGTGAACTTTTCTATAGAAAAGTTGATCAGACTGTGATGAACTTTTCTATAGAAAAGTTGATCAGACTGAGATGAACTTTTCTATAGAGAAGTTGATCAGACTGAGATGAATTTTTCTATAGAAAAGTTGATCAGACTGCGATGAACTTATCTGTAGAAAAGTTGATCAGAATGTGATGAACTTTTCCACAGAAATTTTGATTAGACTGTAATGAACTTTTCTATAGAAAAGTTGATCAGACTGTGATGAACTTTTCTACAGAAAAGTTGATCAGACTGAGATGAACTTTTCTATAGAAAAGTAGATCAGACCGTGATGAACTTTTCTAGAGAAAATTTGATTAGACTGTAATGAACTTTTTATAGAAAGATAGATCAGACTGTGATGAACTTTCTGTAGAAAGATAAATCGGATTGTGATGAAACATTTCTATAGAAAAGTGTATAGAAGAGTTGAACAGACTTTTTTGAACTTTTTTATAGAAAAGTTTAACAGATTGTGACGCCCTTTTATTAATAAAATTCGATCAGATTATAATCAACTTTTTGGAGTTAAGTTGACTACAGAAGATATTGAATGTGATCCGCTAATTGGCAGTATTAGGTAAAGATGTTGCAAAATGGCGAGGTAATGAATTATAAAGGAGTTTAGTTTGTTTGTTAATACTTGAAAAAAATTACCTTTAAAAACTATATTACTAGATGATGTCCTTAAAAGAACATACGCTTTTTGATAGTACGAAAATGCATAGGTGTTTTTCATTGTCTTGTAATGATAAATTGATTTTAAGTGTTAACTTAAGAAAGCAGTTCTAAAAATCTACTACATACTTATATCCTGTTATTTGTTCAAATCTTAGGAAATGTTCTACATTAAGGCTTGGTGTTGTTACCAAACAATTTTTTTACACGCTGTACTTCAATACAAGTGTCACTTGAAAAAATAACACAAAAATTTTCAATAGTTTTTCAAATAGCATTTCCCGTTTATTATACAATGGTAATAAAGCTAAATGAATTGGCCTTTATAAAATTTAAAATAATTTTAAATTTCGTTATGCTGGCTTAAAATGAACCATCTATTGTGTGATTGAAAAACAAACAAAAAAAATGAGCATACAGTTTGATTAGCAGGAATGCTGGTTAGACAATTGAATTCTGTAGAAATTAAAGTATTTGTTCTTAAGATAGGTTGTACAGAGGATAGTTTAGTGTTAAACATGCCGCAATAGTTTTACCATGAGTTCTTTTCACTCTTTTGTTGTTTTTTTCATTTGATATTTAAAGTCCATTCAAGTCATTTCCTGTATATTGCAATAAAATCTCCTACAAAATATACTACAATATTGTTATTCAATTCAGTTATTCATTTACAACAGACCAAATTATTTCAGAATGAGTTTCAAAAAACTATTGTGTTGATTTGTATTATTTAAGAATCCTGCTGTGGGAGATTCGCTTCAATGATTTTGAATGTAATTTTAAATTTTGTATACTAAACTCTAGAGATTTAACTAGATTTGAGTAGGTACTTACATATTTGAAGTTTACTAGCCGAGTATTTTATCATTTAACAATGCGAAATTTTTATCTGTAAGAGTTCTTTTGTTTTAGTGTAACGAATTGCTTTCCATTTTCTATACTACCATTCATTTATTTCTATTACAAAATTCATTCAATTGTTTTGTATGCAATACAATTTTTTGAAATTTGAATGAAATTGCTTTCTATTCATTCAATTTTAAAAATTAAAATTTCTTTAACTAACTCTGCGTGTCGTAGCAAGTATTTGCCTGTGTGTTCTGTTAGTCCTTAGGGATCAATCGCTTCTTCAAACACAAGTGTTGTGTGTACTCGAGCTAAAGTACCAAACTCTTAAACTCTAGTATCTAGATGCTTCAGTCTAAGATTTTTATGATGTGTGCAAAATCATTGTAACGCTCATAAATTGCAGCTGTTTAAAGCATTTAAAATTTGTCACTTTTAAATCACGCTTTTGCTTTTCTTTTCAGAGCCTTTTGTTTTTTTTTTTTTTTTTTTGCAAAGACAAACTTTTATGGTTGTTGCTATTGTTAAGGGCGCGTAAAATTGTCAGTTTGTTTTCATTCTCTTAAATCTGGTATTCATTCAATATTGTTTTAAACTTGTATTTTGAATTTAGTTTTTTAATTGTTTGCATTGTTAGTTAAGAGTTTTTGAATGGTCACTGTTTTCATTGACCAAGTGGGCTCTTGGCTTTGGTACTTTATGCGACGTGCAATTTCTTACGAATTGTTTTGAAATTACTTAAATTTATGAACACCTGTGCATGAAAAATTTATAAAATGAATTTAAGTTAAAATGCTCGAGTTTTTGAAAATTTCCCGCCAAAATCTTCACCTTTCTAAGCTGGAAGTGTACTACGTACTCATTATTATAGAAAAGTTCAGCATTATAAGAACAACATTTCTATAGAAAAGTTCAGAATTATATGAAAAACTTTTCTATAGAAAAGTTCATTATAATATGAACAACTTTTCTATAGAAAAGTTCATCTTAATATGAACAATTTTTCTATAGAAAAGTTCATCTTAATATGAACAACTTTTCTATAGAAAAGTTCATCATAGAATGAACAACTTTTCTATAGGAAACTTCATCATAATATGAACAACTTTACTATAGAAAAGTTCATCTTAATATGAACAACTTTTCTATAGAAAAGTTCATCTTACTATGAACAACTTTTCTATAGAAAAGTTCATCATACTATGAACAACTCTTCTATAGAAAAGTTCATCTTACTATGAACAACTTTTCTATAGAAAAGTTCATCTTACTATGAACAAATTTTCTATAGAAAAGTTCATCTTACTATGAACAACTTTTCTATAGAAAAGTTCATCATATTATGAACAACTTTTCTATAGAAAAGTTCATCATATTATGAACAACTTTTCTATAGAAAAGTTCATCATATTGTGAACAACTTTTCTATGGAAAAGTTCATCATAATATGAACAACTTTTCTATAGAAAAGTTCATCATAATATGAACAACTTTTCTATAGAAAAGTTCATCATAATATGAACAACTTTTCTATAGAAAAGTTCAGCATTATATGATAAACTTTTCTATAGAGAAGTTCATTATAATATAAACAATTTTTTTAGAGAAAAGTTCATCATAATATGAACAACTTCTCTATAGAAAGGTTCATCATATTATGAACAACTTTTCTATAGAATTTTTATGTTGATTGAGTACCTTGCTCTTAATAAGGATAAGTTGTTTAATTTAGTGATGACAAAAACCCTTAAAATCAAATTTTATGTGATAAGTAAATGATATGACTGTCCTCTACCATTTGTCAGCAAAAATCTAGTTAATCAGTTTTTTACTTCTACGAATTTCATAACAAATAATTTTAAATATTTTATCAACAATATTCAAGGGATTAAAGATAGATAATTAACTAAGAGACGAATCGTAATCACTTCTCCCTAAAACAAAAACCTTATCCTTCTTCTAGACATACCCTATCAAATTCATTGATCAAATTTAACTAAAAGACAAGTAAAAAAACTGATCAATGAATCTGATAGTCTATGACTAGGTGAGGGATAAGGCACGTTTTATAATAGTTTCGTAAAAAATAATTACTGGTATAAGCCCTAAAAGAAAATTTCATTAGCCTCCCTTAACTTAAGTGGCTGCTAGATTTTTCACCCAAATCATATCAAGATTGTCTGTGATTCATAAAATGTAATGTTTCAAAATAGATTGTCTGGTGAAGATTAGTTGGGACTGTCAAGGGTACTTTAAGATTTGTTGATGTTTTTTCTAATGACAGTGTTATTTACCAGGCAATGAGTTTTGTTATATTAAGTGTAAATATTTGTAAAGGATCTAACACTAGACAGGTATAAGCACTATGGGTTTTTTGATGGCTAAGAAATGTATTAAATGTCTTTTTGCAGGATTTATCGTTATATTATCAGTGATTATTTCTTGGCAGGGATTCTTAATGATTACAAGTGTTTTGCTTGGGGTTTTCTACTCGAAATTTTGTTGATAAAAAATTGACACTACAGAGAGTCCAGGGTAAAGTTATTGGGATTAATAAGGGATTCTATACAACATGATTAGTGCTGTAAGGATTAGGAAAAATATTCTGTTGGAACCAATCCTAAGTAAATCATTGCGAGATCACAATTCATAACTAAAACATTCCCTGCAGACAGTGATTTGATTAGAGATTTTCTGTTCATTTAACAAAATTATAACAATTTGAACTTTTTTCCTTAAAATATTCTTATCACGTACGTATCTATCACATCCTAAGAAAGTAGACTCCTTTAAAATCATTCTTCTATAATTTATGTCAAATTACCTTTCACTATCTTTTCACAACTATTGACAGTTATGCGGGTGATTGTCAACCGCACTGCAGGAGTAGTCTCAATATTTTTCTCCAAAGGACAATGAACAAAACTATCCTTAAAATTTAAACTAAATCAATTCTAGTGAAAAAAGTAACACGATAAAAAAAACGAAATCTTTAAACAAACATAAACAAGTGTCACCCTTAACTATAAACATATAAAAGAAAAGAACCAAAACTAACTAAATGATAAGAAAAAAAAATGTAATAAATTAAACAACAAGAAATGAGAAGATTAGGGAGAACAAGAAAAAATGCCCTTGAAAATTTGTATCTCAAAGAACACGTACAAAAATAACAGGAACAAGATTGTTATTTCCAGGAAAAATTTTGATTAGACTGACACCAATACTTAATCATAAAGAAACGCTCACTCTACCGTAATCAACGTTTCACCAAAAATTTTACATTTCTATAGAAAAGTTGATCAGACAGTGATGAATATTTCTATAGAAAAATTGATAAGAATGTGATGAACTTTTCTTTAGAAAAGATCACCACTAAGTGAACAACTTTTCTATAGAAAAGATCATCACTAAGTGATCAACTTTTCTATAGAAAAGATCATCAGTAAGTGATCAACTTTTCTATAGAAAAGATCATCAGTAAGTGATCAACTTTTCTATAGAAAAGATCATCAGTAAGTGATCAACTTTTCTATAGAAAAGATCATCAGTAAGTGATCAACTTTTCTATAGAAAAGATCATCACTAAGTGATCAAATTTTCTATAGAAAAGATCATCACTAAGTGATCAACTTTTCTATAGAAAAGATCATCACTAAGTGATGAACTTTTCTATAGAAAAGATCATCACTAAGTGATCAACTTTTCTATAGAAAAGATCATCACTAAGTGATCAACTTTTCTATAGAAAAGATCATCACTAAGTGATCAACTTTTCTATAGAAAAGATCATCATTAAGTGATCAATTTTTCTATAGAAAAGATCATCACTAAGTGATCAACTTTTCTATAGAAAAGATCATCACTAAGTGATCAACTTTTCTATAGAAAAGATCATCACTAAGTGATCAACTTTTCTATAGAAAAGATCATCACTGAATAATCAACTTTTCTATAGAAAAGTTGATCAGACAGTGCTGAAGTTTTCTATAGAAAAGTTGATCAGACAATGATGAACTTTTCTATAGAAAAGTTCTGACTGTGATGAACTTTTGTATAGAAAATTTGTTCGGATGTGATGAACTTTTCTTTACAAAAATGTGATTCAGACTGTGCTTAATTTAATTTAAGATATTATTACATTTTCCAAGAATACACTTCAGAACAAACTCTTCAGAGTATAGATATTTAAAATTAATCAAGGTTAACTTAGAAGTAGAGCAGAAAACGCCCCAGGGAAGTAAATGTTCCAAACGGAACCAAACCAACATAAGAGATAATTGCTGTATTCTTAACAACACATGGTCCAAATATGAACATGTTCTCTTTAAGTCTTCCTTTGTTTGTAGTTTACTTTTGCAAAAGTTTCAATATGGGTTAAAACGGTTGACCTTAGAATGTAGAAATATTCCATCGATAACTCGCTGCATTGTTTAAAATCAAATCAGTTGAGTTCTTTATTTTAAAAACTTAAAATCTTTATATTGTTTTAAGGAAAAAGTGACCAATTATTTTTTTTTTTAATAATTTTTAAAAATTGCACATTTGCCCAGATTTAAATTAAACTGGATTTAAAAGTAGATATGAAGTAAAATAAATCTAGATCTGTTTCTCACATTCATTAAAAAATCTGCATACGTTTAAATCCTGCCTGGTTTCGTTTAAATCCTAGCAGTTTAGTTTAAAACCTTTTCGATAATTAATACTAATTAACAATTGGGCTTAAACTAATTGTTAATTTGCATATTTTAGAGTATACTCCTAAAACTACAGCTGATTTTCAATAATATACATATTTTAAAATTTGAGTACTCGCACTTTTAAATAATCTAGATTTTAAGTACAGGTATTTGAAAGATAAAGAGACATGAAAAGAGTGTCACAAATAAAAGGCTTCAACATGAGTTCATTATTGAATTTGGTGTACTAATTCCTTGAGGGTTTATAACAATTAATACTAATTTACTACAGTAGGGCTTAACTTAAAACAAAACTAAGATTATCTACTAGTAAATGGACATCAAAGTCTTTTTATTTTGCTACAAATAAAAGTGTAATAGAAAATGTGAAATTTCTCAAAAATTTAAATCAAAACAATGGATGAGTAAATTTCTTAGAAAATCTTTGTCATTCTAACTGTTGATCAAACAGTGATGGACAAGCTTATTAGACAGTGATAAACTTTTCTATAGAAAGTTTATTAGACAGTGATGACATTTTGTGTAAAAAGTTGATCGGATAGTGATGATATTTCTATAGAAAAATTGATTAGACAGTGATGATCTTTTCTATAGAAAAGTTGATCAGTCAGTGATGATCTTTTCTATAGAAAAGTTGATCAGTCAGTGATGATCTTTTCTATAGAAAAGTTGATCAGTCAGTGATGATCTTTTCTATAAAAAAGTTGATCAGTCAGTGATGATCTTTTCTATAGAAAAGTTGATCACTCAGTGATGATCTTTTCTATAGAAAAGTTGATCACTTAGTGATGATCTTTTCTATAGAAAAGTTGATCACTTAGTGATGATCTTTTCTATAGAAAAGTTGATCACTTAGTGATGGTCTTTTCTATAGAAAAATTGATTAGACAGTGATGATCTTTTCTATAGAAAAGTTGATCAGTCAGTATCTTTTCTATAGAAAAGTTGATCAGTCAGTATCTTTTCTATAGAAAAGTTGATCAGTCAGTGATGATCTTTTCTATAGAAAAGTTGATCAGTCAGTGATGATCTTTTCCATAGAAAAGTTGATCAGTCAGTGATGATCTTTTCTATAGAAAAGTTGATCACTTAGTGATGATCTTTTCTATAGAAAAGTTGATCACTTAGTGATGATCTTTTCTATAGAAAAGTTGATCACTTAGTGATGATCTTTTCTATAGAAAAGTTGATCACTTAGTGATGATCTTTTCTATAGAAAAGTTGATCACTTAGTGATGATCTTTTCTATAGAAAAGTTGATCACTTAGTGATGATCTTTTCTATAGAAAAGTTGATCATTTAGTGATGATCTTTTCTATAGAAAAGTTGATCATTTAGTGATGATCTTTTCTATAGAAAAGTTGATCACTTAGTGATGATCTTTTCTATAGAAAAGTTGATCACTTAGTGATGATCTTTTCTATAGAAAAGTTGATCACTTAGTGATGATCTTTTCTATAGAAAAGTTGATTAGTCAGTGATGATCTTTTCTATAGAAATGTTGATCAGGCAATGATGATCTTTTCTATAGAAAAGTTGGTCAGTCAGTGATGATCTTTTCATTCAGTGATTTAGTTATTGTACCACCCAATAAGTTCAAACTAAACAAATTTTAAAAATTCCATAGAAACACTTGTTTTACTTTAAATATCTTCCGTTTTGATGGCTTTAAGATACGACTACATATTTAAAAAAAAAAAAAAAAAAACACTTAACTAAATACTATCCCTGTTTAAGTTGCTTCAAATTCTAGAAGCCTAATTTACAAGTGGATTATTCAACGCCCCAGGGAAGTAAAAATCTTTACAAAACAGAACCCTATATTATGGACGGTTGATGAATGATCTTATACATATGGTTAGTTAAATAGACATAAGTTAAAACTTACTTATATTAAAAATATTTTAAAGGACGAAAATATTTTCTTAGAATTTCTAAATATACTCTTTATAAAAAAGATCAATTGTTGTGATTTAAGTTTTTGTGAAATTTCACATTTTCTATTACACTTTTATTTTCGCAACCATTTACTACTAGTTAATCCTAATTCTGTTTTATGTTAAGCCCTACTGTAGTAAATTAGTATTAATTGTTCAGGGAATTAGTACACCAAACTCAATAATGAACTCATTTTTGAAGCCTTTTATTTGTGACACTCTTTCCAATTCTCTTTATCTTTCAAATACCTGTACTTAAAATCTAGAGTATCTTAAAGTACGAGTACTCAATATATCATTGAAAATCAGCTGCAATTTAGGAGTATACTCTAAAATATGCAAATTAACAATTAGTTTAAGCCTAATTGTTAGTTAGTATTAATTGTTGAAAAGGTTTGAAAAACTAAACTGCTAGGATTTAAATGGAACTAGACAGGATTTAAACGTATGTAGATTTATGAATGAATGTAAGAAATAGATCTGGATTTCTTTTAGTTCATATCTATTGCTTTATTTAGAACATATTTTAAAATCCAGTTTAATTTAAATCTGGGCGAAGATTTAACATTTTTGTAGTAAGATCTAACTTGTATTGATACTAAAAAACGTGACATGTTATCGATAAGTTTTCGATCCATTCAAAATTCAAGCAATATCGCGCATAGAAAACTTACAAAATAACTATAAACAAGAGGATTACCTTCACATTGAGACCATGTGTTGTTAAGAATATTAGAATTGGTTTGGTTTTCATTTCTTTTTGAACATTTACTTCCCTGTGGCCTAGTCTGTTTTAGATACTTATAAATTGGCCTAATTAAATTTAAATAAATCTACACTCTGAACAGTTTGTTCTCAAGAGTTTTCTTGGAATATGTAATAAAATCTTAAAGTAAAGGAAGTGAAGGATATTAGAAGTTATTCAAGTAGTTCCTTAGAACTTTGTGACTTTCTTTAAAGTGAACAAATTGGGTGGCGCAAATATCTTATTATATGCAAACATATTTACTTCAAAAAGAGTTCGATTTATTTAACAGTTAATAATAGTTTCAGTATAAAAATTATCTAGAATAGTTTTCTTTACAATTCGTCAGTGATGAACTTTTATATAGAAGAGATTTGTCAGTGATCAATTCTATATAATTCTATAGAAAAGTTGATCACTTAGTCATGATCTTTTCTATAGAAAAGTTGACCAATCAGTAATGATCTTTTCTATAGAAAAATCGATCACTTAGTGATGATCTTTTCTATAGAAAAGTTAATCACTTAGTGATGATCTTTTTTATAGAAAAGTTGATAACTTTGTGATGATTTTTCTATAGAAAAGTTGATCACTTAGTGATGGTCTTTTCTTTAGAAAAGTTGATCACTTAGTGATGGTCTTTTCTATAGAAAAGTTGATCATTTAGTGATGGTCTTTTCTATAGAAAAGTTGATCATTTAGTGATGATCTTTTCTATAGAGAAGTTGGTCATTTAGTGATGATCTTTTCTATAGGGAATTTGATAATTTAGTGATTATCTTTTCCACAGAAAAGTTAATCATTTAGTGATTATCTTTTCTATAGAAAAGTTGATCACTTAGTGATTTTTTTTCAATAGAAAAGTTGATCACTTAGTGATGATCTTCTCCATAGAAAAGTTGATCACTTAGTGATGATCTTCTCCATAGAAAAGTTGATCACTTAGTGATGATCTTTTCTATAGGAAAGTTGATCGCTTAGTGATGATCTTTTCTATAGAAAAGTTGATCATTCAGTGATGATCTTTTCTATAGAAAAGTTGATCACTTAGTGATGATCTTTTCTATAGAAAAGTTGATCACTTAGTGATGATCTTTTCTATAGAAAATTTGATCACTTAGTGATGACCTTTTCTATAGAAAAGTTTATCATTTTGTGATGATCTTTTCTATAGAAAAGTTGAACACTTTGTGATGATCTTTTCTATAGAAAAGTTGATCACTTTAGAATGATCTTTTCTATAGAATAGTTGGGAAGCTTGTAGTGAATATTTCTATAGAATTTTGATTATACTTTATTAATATGTTATGTTGTATCCTGTCCTGGCTCCTTTTAATTAATACCAATTTAAAACTTATGTTCTTCTTCCACTTCCTTGTAGTCAAGGAATACCACACATGTAGTTAAAATTATTCTAATTTCTAGTAAAATTTAAAAAGCAACCGCTTAACCTTTTAATAACATTTTAGAGGTTGTTTGTTGTCTTGTAGTTCCGTTTCCTAAGGTCTTTTTAAAATGTCATTTATAATAAAAAAAATAACCTTGCTACGTTTTCATTTTCAAGTGTTTATTAGCTGTTGACTCTTGAGAATTTCCTAGGAAACGGTAATAAAATCTTACAAGAAAGTAAAACGGAAGAAGGTTAAAAAACTAATTGAGTGTTTCTAATGAATTTTTGTAGAAATTTGTTGAGTTGATGACAATTCTAGGAAATTAATTGGGTGGCATAGATTTTGTTTAAGAAATAAAAAAGCAAAAATAGACCAAAATGAGGAAAAACCTTCTAATGAGATTATTCTGCTTTCACACAAATAACTCAAAAGTGCTCTTAGAGGGTTAAAAGTATTTAGTGCAGAAAGTTGATTTAATTCAAAGAAATTTTTGGTAGAAAGAGAAACATTACTTCGTGGATTTTAAATATAATTAATATCTTCAAGAAAATTCATCACAATATTCACCAAAAAATTTCATACCTTAAAGAAGTTTGTTTCTTAAGTCTTTTGTTTTCTGTTCGAAAAATATATGTATCAAATCATTATATATTTTTTTTTGCTTTTAAATGTTATATTGTTTATTATTTATCTGATCATAACTGTAATTAGATCCCAAATGATCTGCAATTATTTCAATTACTTTCACACACGCTTGTTTATTTCAAAAGTAGAAGTTGATCGTGAACATCTTAAGGGGCATATGTGTTCAATTATTTTAAAACCATCATATCATAATTACATCTTTTTAAAAATTTTCTTAAACCCATAAACACACACATGTGATGATCTTTAAATGATAGAAATTATTTTTAATTAGGTCACAAAAAAGTTCACATTAGGCCACAACGACTGAAAACAGTAGAAAGTTATCAGATGAAACATATCTCTTAACATATGATGGTTAACCTTAGTATATAGATCAAGACTATCTTAATGATTTGATTTAAAATATAAACTATTTTTCAGGAGAGATTTAATCACAGCAGATGGAAATTTAGACAAATTTGTTACTTTATTAAAGAGCAACATTTTTGCATACTTTTTTTAGGAATACGTTTCATTCCTTGTTGGCTGTTTGTTTTTACAACTGTTGCGATTGCCATCTAAATCCTTTTCTACTTACTGCTTATCATTTGCTATTAATCTGTATATGAACAGGACTCTATTGTTCATATGTGGGATTGCCAAACAACATATACGCCTACATATTGGCATACATGTTTGTCATACGGAAATGTTTAAGATTGTTTATGATAAAAACAATTGTTTTCAGCTTCCTTACATGTCTAGTTGAAGGAATTTCTTTTAGTAAAGATTTAGATCTAAAAGAAATGATAAGTTTTTGTTTTCTGCAGAAAAAAATATTTGAAAGGACCTTAACAATTTTTAGCTATTTGTCGATGTTTTCTACAATTCTATATTGATATCGAAAATCCTAATTATGAATGTTTAATATATGACCAAAAATCTTTACTGATATTAGGTTAACTGATTCAAATTTAAATTTCTTTGCTTTTGGACTATAGAATGACTACTGGACTACTATATGAGAAAATTTATGAAAAACTTATTTGCTCCAAAAATTTCTTAATGATTATTTTCTATAAGCCTCTCATTTTCAATTCGTCACACTATTTTTCCACTTTCATTGCCATTTTTCTATAATCCTAGTATTGAATAAACAAAACCAGAAAATAAATAAGTATTCTGCCATTGTAACTCTCTTATCATCAAAGATTAATCTAGACTTTAGACACAATAATTGCAGCATTTTAAAGAAAACCTAATCAAACCTACAAAATAAAGACTCAAATATATCACAAACATCATAAGAGCAATTTTGAACAAAACTCTCAAAACAATGATATTTCAAACAGTATTTTTAGAAACGAAATTTTTACCACTAAAACATGATCTAAATCTAAAACAAATATTCTACAAAAAGACATGTTAAGAAGCTGAAAAACAATAGTGAAATGCCAATATACTCCTACATACATACATATATGTATACGTGTATTTTACCAGGATTTCTAAAAGTCTGAGAAAAATACAAAAATTTTGCAATTCGTATGAACATGTACGTACATATGTATGCATTTCATATTCATGTGTATTTTAACATACATTTAGATTGATCCTTGATGATAAGATGGAAGATTTTTAAAGGATTTAGATTGAAATCAGTGCATATTTGTGCATATGTTAAGACATGCATATAGTACCCTCCTTCATACATACATACATACATACATACATATGCATGTATATATGACTCTACTTATGAATAGATTTTTGTTATATGAGATGATTCTTTGAAAACAATTTTTTAAGCATTTCATTTGTCCTAATGAAATAGTAGCCAATTTTAAAAGATTCACATCTGCTTTGATTAAATCTAGGTGCTCTAGATTTCCTTTCGTCTTTAAAGAAACAAATGTTTATCATAATATTTCTAATATATATTTTAAATTGAACTATTAAGATATAGTTTGTTTTACTTATCCATACATACATGTATGTATATCTAGAGATATGTTCTCCATGATAACTTCAATGTTTTTAACCATTGTGGCCTAATGTGAACTTTTTGTGGCCTAATTACAAATAAATTATATCGTTTGGAGATCAACACATGTGTGGTAATTTGCTAAGGGAACTGGGTTTAAAGATCTAATTATGATGGTAGCAAATAATTGAACACACATGTATGTCTGCCTACCAGATATTTTCTTTTGATAAAATATCTATTTTCCGAAATAATTGACGATAATTTCTGGCTTTATTGGTTTTTATTATATTCATGATCAGATATGGAGCAACTTGTTTTCCATTCAGAAATAATATAAATGGTTTCTACCATATAAAAAGAAATCATTATTTGTTTTATGCTACAAACAAAAGACTTAAGCAGTAAACTTTATAATAGAGATGCTAATCATATGTGAAATTTTGTTAATCAACTATTCTATAGAAAATATCATCACAGTCTGATCAAACTTTTCTATGTTCATCAAAGTTCATCACTGACTCATCATGAATGATCAACTTTTCTATAAAAATCAATTTTTCTGTAGAAAAGATCATCACTGAATGATCAACTTTTCTGTAGAAAAAATCATCACTGACTGATTAACTTTTCTATAGAAAAGATCATCACTGACTGATCAACTTTTCTATAGAAAAGATCAGCACTGACTGATCAACTTTTCTATAGAAAAGATCATCACTGACTGATCAACTTTTCTATAGAAAAGATCATCACTGACTGATCAACTTTTCTATAGAAAAGATCATCACTGACTGATCAACTTTTCTATAGAAAAGATCATCACTGACTGATCAACTTTTCTATAGAAAAGATCATCACTGACTGATCAACTTTTCTATAGAAAAGATCATCACTGACTGATCAACTTTTCTATAGAAAATTTCATCACTGACTGATCAACTTTTCTATAGAAAAGATCATCACTGACTGATCAACTTTTCTATAGAAAAGATCATCACTGACTGATCAACTTTTCTATAGAAAAGATCATCACTGACTGATCAACTTTTCTATAGAAAAGATCATCACTGACTGATCAACTTTTCTATAGAAAAGATCATCACTGACTGATCAACTTTTCTATAGAAAAGATCATCACTGACTGATCAACTTTTCTATAGAAAAGATCATCACTGACTGATCAACTTTTCTATAGAAAAGATCATCACTGACTGATCAACTTTTCTATAGAAAAGATCATCACTGACTGATCAACTTTTCTATAGAAAAGATCATCACTGACTGATCAACTTTTCTATAGAAAAGATCATCACTGACTGATCAACTTTTCTATAGAAAAGATCATCACTGACTGATCAACTTTTCTATAGAAAAGATCATCACTGACTGATCAACTTTTCTATAGAAAAGATCATCGCTGACTGATCAACTATTCTATAGAAAAGATCATCACTGACTATTCAACTTTTCTATAGAAAAGTTCAAGTAAATTTTTTCTAGTATGATCAACTTTTCTGTACAAATGTTGTTTGTTCGAAACGACTGTTTTCTCAAAAAGTTCGCTGCTTAAGTCTTTTGTTTTAAACACATGAAAACTGCAATATCTCTTTAAAAAGGCTGAAATTATGCTCAAAACCTTGAGTACAAATATGTTTTTTATAGCTGATCGCAGATATAATAAAAACCAATAATGCCACATATTATAGCCAATTATTTCGAGCAAACACATGAGGGTTTTTTGAAAAAACATTTTATCAAACAAATCTAGGGACAGTCATACATGTGTATGTTCAATTATTCGCAACCAGCTAAGATATCATAATAAGATCTTTAAAACAATTTCCTTTAAAAAATCAACACACACATGTATTGATCTCTGAATGATATAATTTATTTGTAATAAGGCCACAAAAAAAGTTCACATTAGGCCACAATGGTTAAAAACATTAAAGTTATCATAGGGAATATATCTGTAGTCATGTGAGATAGATGAAAGTAAGTAACTATATCTTAATAGTACAATTTAAAACATATTCTAGAACTATTAAGATAAGTATATATTTCTCTAAAGACTTAAGAAAATTTAGATCACCTAGATTTAATCAAAGCAGATGTGTGTATGAAAAAACTAAATGAAATTTGCTACTACATTTCATAAAGACAAAGAAAATCTTTTAAAATGCATATTTAAAAATCATCTCATGTAACAAACGTCTATTCATAAGTAGTCTGATGTATGTATGTCTTTACATATGTACATGATCATGATGATGATCATTGTTTTACTCACAAATATGCACTGATTTCAATCTAAATCCTTTAAAAGTCTTCAATCTTATCATAAAGGATCAATCTAAATGTATGTTAAAATACACATGAATATGAACTGCATCCATACATGTACATATGAAGTGCAAAATTAATATATTTTCTCAAACGTTTAGAAATCCTGGTAAAATACACATATACATATATGTATGTATGTAGGAGTATATTGGCATTTCACTATTGTTTTTCAGCTTCTTAACATTTCTTTTTGTAGAATATTTGTTCTAGATTTAGATCATGTTTAAGTGATAAAAATTTCGTTTGTAAAAGTACTGGCTGGTATAACTCTGTTTTGGGAGTTTTGTTTAAAATGGCTTTTATGATGTTTGTGAAATATTTGAGTCTTTGTTTTGTAGGTTTGATTAGGTTTTCTTTAAAATGCTGCAATTATTGTGTCTAAAGTCTAGATTAATCTTTGATGATAAGAGGTTATAATGGCAGAATTCTTATTTATTTTCTGGTTTTGTTTATTCAATACTAGGATTATAGGAAAATGGCAAAGAAAGTGGAAAAACAGTGTGACGAATTGAAATTGAGAGGCTTATAGAAAATAATCCATCAGAAATTTTTGGAGCAAATAATTTTTTAATAAATTTTCTTATATAGTAGATTTCTGTAATCCAAAAGCAAAGAAATTTGTATTTTTGGTCATATATTAAACATTCATAATTGGAATTTTCGATCTCAATAAAGAATTCTAGACAACATCGACAAGTAGCAAAAAATTGTTGAGGTCCTTTCTGCAGCCAACAAAAACTTATCATTTCTTTTAGATCTAAATCTTTGCTAAAAGTAATTCCTTCAACTAGACATGTTAGAAAGCTGAAAACAATTGTTTTTATCATCAACATCCTTAAACATTTCCGTATGACAAACATGTATACGAATATGTAGGCGTATATGTTGTTTGGCAAACCCACATATGAACAATAGAGTCTTGAACATATACAGATTAATAGCAAATGATAAGCAGTAAGTAGAAAAGGATTTAGATGGCAATCGCAACAGTTGTAAAAACAAACTGCAAGCAGGGAATGGAACATGTTCCTTCAAAAAATGTATGCAAAATTTAGCTCTGTAATAGAGTAACAAATTAGTCTAGATTTCCATCTGCTGTGATTAAATCTCTCCTCAAAAATAATTTATATTTTAAATCAAATCATTAAGATAGTCTTGATCTATATACTAAGGTAATTGAATACTAAGTAATTGAAATAATTGAAGATTATTTGTGTTATTTATGGATTTAATTACGGTTATGATCAGATAAATAATTAATAAAATAAGATTTACAAACAAAAAAGTGAAAGGATTTCATATGCGATAGGCTGTGTTTGTCTAGTACAAAACAAAAGACTTAAGAAACAAACTTCACTAGAAATAAAATTTTCCTTTTAATGAAAAACTTTTTTATACGAAAGTTTGTTTATGAAGAATTTTTCTATAGAACATTATTTTTATGAAGAACTCTTCTATAGAATAGTTGTTTATTTCATGAAGTTCATTTTATGATGAACTTTTCTATAGAAAATTTGTTCATTTTATGATGAACTTTTCTATAGAAAAGTTGTTCGTTTGATGATGAACTTTTCTGTAGAAAAGTTGTTCGTTTGATGATGAACTTTTATATAGAAATTTTGTTCATTTTATGATGAACTTTTATATAGAAATGTTGTTTATTCCATAAAGAACTTTTCTATAGAAAATTTGTTTATATCATAAAGAACTTTTCTATAGAAAAATTGTTTATTTCATAAAGAAAAGTTGTTTATTTCATAAAGAGCTTTTCTTTAGAAAAGTGGTTTATTTTATGAAGAACTTTTCTATAAAAAAGTTGTTAATTTTGTGATGAACTTTTCTATAGAAAAGTTGTTCATTTTATGATGAAAGGAAAGTTGTTCCATTTATGATGAAAAGTTGTTCATTTTATGATGATCTTTACTATAGGAAAGTTGTTCATTTTATGATGAACTTTTCTATAGAGAAGTTGTTCATTTCATGATGAACTTTTCTATACAATAGTTGTTCATTTTATGATGAACTTTTCTATAGAAAAGTTGTTCATTTGATGATGAACTTTTCTACAGAAAAGTTGTTCATTTGATGATGAACTTTTGTATAGAAAAGTTGTTCATTTGATGATGTACTTTTCTATAGAAAAGTTGTTCATTTGATGATGAACTTTTCCATAGAAAAGTTGTTCATTTGATGATGAACTTTTCTATAGAAAAGTTGTTCATTTGATGATGAACTTTTCTATAGAAAAGTTGTTCATTTTATGATGGACTTTTCTATAGAAAAGTAGTTCATTTTATGATGAAGTTTTCTATAGAAAAGTTTTTCATTTTATGATGAACTTTTTATAGAAATGTTGTTCATTTTATTATGAATTTTTGTTTCTAGGTATCAATTGTATTCAAATGAATTAGGAATAATTGAAATTTTTAATTTCATTAAACTATTTTCTTTTCCTAGAATTAAAATAAATTATTTTTTCCTTAAGCCTTTGCTATAAAAACAAAATTTGAAAGTAATTCTCTTAGCTATCATACCAAACCTTTGCTGATAATCCTCTTTTTTTATACAAATCTATTTAAATTTTTAATTAAAAGAAAAATATTTTCCCAAAAACTGGAGCTAAACAATAAAGTCAAAAACAAAAGAAATATTTTTATAATAAAATCCCTCAGAAATTTATGAAAAAAATGAATACATTATTAATAAATTATGTTATTTCAGTGTATAGATTTTAACAATTGAATTGTAGGATTTTTACAAAATTCTTCTCTTTATTTAGTTTAATATGGTAAAATATGTTTATTAAGAAAATATATTAACAATAACAATAAATTTATGAAATTATATTTTTCTTTTTGTAATAAACTAACAAATAAAGAAATGTTAAAAAAACATTAGCAGGCAACCAAGCAGAAAACAGTTTTGCTTAAAAAAACAAAATTTTTTTGTTATTTTAGGCTGACAGGAAAATAAACCTATTTGCTAAGCACACGTATTCCTACACACATATGTTTTATGGTCATATGTGTACACATGTGTGTAGTCATCCCTAACGCCTTTCAGATACCTCCCAGTTAAACACACACCAACCTGAAACAAACCCTCAAACACAAGCCTCAAACTCTACCACACAAAAACTGCTTTGGTTGACCATAAAAACCTTAAAAGATCTTTACAAAAAATCCTTAAGGATTTATGCTTCAATTATATTTTATAATTTGTATATATTTCTTTTGTATATGTTGCTGTTTTTCTTAAATCCTTAAAAAAAAACAACTTCTTTTTCCTGTGTCATTGCAACATTCTTTTGGATTATGTACCTTTAAGTAACTACATTTTAGTAGTGCTGATAGTGATCTGGTTGTTATTTTAGGCTAACAATAACAATCCTTAAAATAACAACAGTCAATCTTTATTAAGTCTTACTACGAGTTGTCAAATCTTTTTCTTACTTTTGTCATATTCTACGGAAGTCGAGTTTCATTCTTAGGAAACTACTGATCAAAATCAATTGATAAACATTTTTACTGAAGATTTACTTCTGGCTTGTTTGAGTACAAAAAAAGACTTTTTAGAAAAAAAGTCCTTTTTAAGGATTATTCGTAACAAAACATATATTAATATAGTTTGATGACTATCTTTGTGTATTAAGTAATACACATTTGGCAAAATAAGACAGTAACATAAAAGCCTTCCTTTTTTGCCAAAAAAAAATCTTTATTCTATGACGAAATTCTTGTCTAGACAGGATTTCGTTAGGAAATTTCTAAACATTTAACACACAATTTTAAAAGATTTTTTTAAAACAATCATTTCTTTTCTATGAATTTCTTTCTATAAACGTATTCCTCATAAAACCAGTCATTATATCGTGGGCCTCTAAAAGTAGGCAACACTTTTCTGTCGAATAAAATAATAATAACCCAGTGAGCAATAGTGTTTGTCATAGGTAAGATCCACAGTGAAGATCTTTTCTATAAAAAAGTTGATCACTCTGTAATGATCTACTCAATAGAAAAGTTGAACACTCTGTGATAATCTTTTCTATAGAAAAGTTGATCACTTAGTGATGATCTTTTCTATAGAAAAGTTGATCACTTAGTGATGATCTTTTCTATAGAAAAGTTGATCAGTTAGTGATGATCTTTTCTATAGAAAAGTTGATCAGTTAGTGATGATCTTTTCTATAGAAAAGTTGATCACTTAGTGGTGATCTTTTCTATAGAAAAGTTGATCACTTAGTGGTGATCTTTTCTATAGAAAAGTTGATCGCTTAGTGATGATCTTTTCTATAGAAAAGTTGATCACTTAGTGATGATCTTTTCTATAGAAAAGTTGATCACTTAGTGATGATCTTTTCTATTGAAAAGTTGATCACTTAGTGATGATCTTTTCTATAGAAAAGTTGATCACTTAGTGATGATCTTTTCTATAGAAAAGTTGATCACTTAGTGATGATCTTTTCTATAGAAAAGTTGATCACTTAGTGATGATCTTTTCTATAGAAAAGTTGATCACTTAGTGATGATCTTTTCTATTGAAAAGTTGATCACTTAGTGATGATCTTTTCTATAGAAAAGTTGATCACTTAGTGATGATCTTTTCTATAGAAAAGTTGATCACTTAGTGATGATCTTTTCTATAGAAAAGTTGATCACTTAGTGATGATCTTTTCTATAGAAAAGTTGATCACTTAGTGATGATCTTTTCTATAGAAAAGTTTATCACTTAGTGATGATCTTTTCTATAGAAAAGTTGATCACTTAGTGATGATCTTTTCTATAGAAAAGTTGATCACTTAGTGATGATCTTTTCTATAGAAAAGTTGATCACTTAGTGATGATCTTTTCTATAAAAAGTTGATCACTTAGTGATGATCTTTTCTATAGAAAAGTTGATCACTTAGTGATGATCTTTTCTATAGAAAAGTTGATCACTTAGTGATGATCTTTTCTATAAAAAAGTTGATCACTTAGTGATGATCTTTTCTATAGAAAAGTTGATCACTTAGTGATGATCTTTTCTATAGAAAAGTTGATCACTTAGTGATGATCTTTTCTATAGAAAAGTTGATCACTTATTGATGATCTTTTCTATAGAAATGTTGATCACTTAGTGATGATCTTTTCTATAGAAAAGTTGATCACTTAGTGATGATCTTTTCTATAGAAAAGTTGATCACTTAGTGATGATCTTTTCTATAGAAAAGTTGATCACTTAGTGATGATCTTTTCTATAGAAAAGTTGATCACTTAGTGATGATCTTTTCTATAGAAAAGTTATCACTCAGTGATCATCTTTTCACTCAGTGATCAACTTTTATCATCCTGTGATGATATTTCCTTTTGCTGTTCAATTTTGTCATATTATTGGACGCTGGGTTATGTTTTGTATTTGCGCAGACTCAGCGAGTTGATAAACTCTCAAACAGTGATCTTCGTAAGAAAAAAATTGTAGCATATTTTAAGGTGAGTTATTAAAATATTACTGCAATTTCTGTAGACGACTTTATAAAGATTTTGGGTAGGTTTTGACCCAGTAAGTACAATCGAATTAATTTTGATTTATTGAAGCGAGTAGCTATTGCTGTTGTAACAATGATTTAGAGTTTATTAAGATAGATAAAAAGGTTGTATTTTGGCAAACAGTTACTTAGGAGGAATGCAAAGAAACTTTAAGTTGTTATAATTTTGTTATAGAAACAAATTATATGAATTTCATCGGAGACCTATTCATACTTTTTAAATTCCTTCAAAAAAACGATTTTTTTGAGTCCTTCATTCTACTTCTTTACACAACTGTACTTTTTTTCGGGTTAATTGATACAAATTAATAAAAATTGAATTTTTACACTTGAAAAGGAAGTAGTCACAGACACATACATATAATTCAACTCTATCGAAAGGAATTAACACACAATAAACTATGACATAGAAATAACGATCAAACATCATCAATCATACAAAACAATAATGAAAAAAGAAAATGAAAAATCCTGTTTAATAAAAATAACAAAAGATTTTTATCTTTAAATCAAATAAAAAGACAAAGAAACGGGGGAGTAGAATAGAAAATAAACTGAAATTTAAGAATTTTGTACAAAATTTCAAATGAAACGAAATTCTTGTTTGTTGGAAAACATTTCAACAATATTTTATAAACAACGTAAAGAATTAAAAGGAAATTGTAAACACAGCGGGATATAAAAAAAAACAAGGATAACAAAAGGAATTTTTTTTCTATGTCTTCTAGTCACATAAAATATTTGCTATACAAACCTAAATTAAAAAGAAAAAATTGCACTACAACTACAAAAAGTAATAAAATTACATTTGTAATGCTAAAATTACATTTAATTGTAAAATTGACTGTGTATTATTAAAAGTAAATGAACCTTTTTTTTCACCGATGATGAGGTTGTCGATGACGCTAACGTTGAGATATATCAATAATACCCAATAAGTATGGGGTAACATATGTTTGACATGTCTTATCCAATAAAACCAAAAATGTTTGGTAGACATCAGCAAACCTATTATTACAACTGAATTACCTGTTTACTTATAATTTGTTCCCTGTAATTATGCCCTAATAAAAGGTTTCAATTTGTGTTTTTTTAATCAAAAGATACTATATGAGTATTTTTTGGAAAAAAAGGTTAGAAAAGGATATTTCATATGTATAAGTAACTAGCTTAGAAGATTCTCTATAGCAGAGTAAATTGTATGACTCATAGCTGAGACTTTTTAAATTTTAATTAAACCTTTAAAAAGAGGTTATTTAGGTTACCCCAGAGTAATGAGGGCAATAGAATTTGTGTAATTGGAAGTATAGAAATGCTGTAATGTAAGCCTTTCTTTTGAAATTTTGCTTAATCGAGTTTCATATTACAATAGCTATTTATTTACACAATATTTTGAAATTTCTGATTTAAGCGGATCAAAGTTTTTAAAATTTCTTATTGTTTTTTTTACAATAATTGCGGAATTTGTGTACCCACCATCAAAAAATATGGGGGATGTATTGATTTTGTCATTCCGTTTGTTACACATTGAAATATTGCACATAGACCCACAAAAGTCTGGGTCCTTATTAAATTCTAAGACGATCTAGATACGTCTGTCTTTCTGTATGTCTGTCTGTATGTCTGTCTGTCTGTCTGTCTGTCTGTCTGTCTGTCTGTCTGTCTGTCTGTCTGTCTGTCTGTCTATCTGTCCATCTGTCTGTCCATCTGTCCATCTGTCTGCCTGTCTGTCTGTCTGTCTGTCCGTCTGTCTGCCCGTCTGTCTGTCTGTCTGTCTGTCTGTCTGCCCGTCTGTCTGTCTGTCTGTCCGTTTAAAGCACGATAGAGTCCAAACAAAATGACTTAGAGGGTTGAAATTTCCCACAAATATTCTCTACATGACTTAAGATATATTTCAACTATCACTCTGACGTTTATAGTGGAGCATGCCTTTTATGGCATACCATTTGATGGTGGGTATATGAAAAAATTCTCTCGACTGTTCGAACATCGGAACAGTCGAGCAATTAGGTAAAATATAAATATTGTCCCAACTTTACAAAACATTAAATATTTCGCGCCAAATCTAGCTTGCTTAACAAGAAATCCTCCTACAATATAAGCAATAATCCTGTACACAATTACCTCAACAACTGCCAACATATTACCTTCATTTATAAAATAATTACACAACAGGATAACAATTTCTTTCTTAAAGAATACACACTTCTTTTAGCCGATAACTAATCACATTTCTTATGATTTAATAGCAAATCGATCATATTACAAAACTAAGAAATATCATTTGGCCTACCACTACGCCATACCACCAGTGGTTGGTATACAATGGTTTACAAAGCACAACAACCTTGGTGTAAATATTTTTAAGGAATTATGCCAAAACAATAGACAAACAAATACGCATTTATGTATACAGTTCTGAAGAAAAAAACAAAGAACGGCTTAAAAATATTTTGAGTAATTCATACAAAATAATTACACAACAGAGCGGCACCGCTTGTGAAATGTTGACACTAAACACCGAAGGAGGCGAAACAATAATTGCAAACAATGTTCGAAAAGACAGCAGTAAAACTAAGGAAGAGCAGCAGTGATTTCCTTTTAAGAATATTACAAGATATTCTGTACGGCAATAACACGATATGTTCTTTTGAAATTTAAGCCTGTCGTGCTTAATGAGAATTATACTTGGCTTGTAAACTAATAAAATGAACAAATTAGCACGGAATACTGTTTAGAAGCAGTTTTGTAATTGTTTGATGTAAAATTTCTATATAATGTGCTATTAGAGCTAAAGTGTGGAAGAAAAGTAGAAGCCAAATTTTTGGCGCGAAAGTGAGGATACCATGTAACGAATCAAATGACTAATTGAATTTGAAATAGCTAAAATAGCATGGAATTAATTATCATTAGTTCATTGCTTATTATTACCTATCTTTCTTACAATTTAGACTATAGTCGAATCTATAGCCTGGACTACATGTAGTCAGGATGATTTAGTGCGTAGTTTACTCATGTTTATAATCAAAGCTCTTATCTACAGTCTACTCTACAGTTTTTCCTATATTTTCTATAGCTCACCTATAGTTCGCTCTACAGTCTAGCCTGGAGTGTTGACTTTAGTCCGATTTTTAGTCTTATCTATAGTCTTGACTACAATCTAGTTTATAGTCATATAATAACTACTATAGTCATACATTCGGTCTACTTCATAACCTTTAATATGGGCAAGTATTTAGTATTAACTGTAGTTCGACTTACCCCAAGATTTGTTTAAAAACTTCCTATGCTAGAGTCTAGTCTTGGTCATAGTCATGACAATACTCCAGACTACAGTACATAGCCTTACCTATAGCCTAGTCCATAGTCTTGATTAAAGTCAATTATCCTGACTATAGGCTAGACTATATCAAGACTGTAGACATGATAATTGAAAATGCTATAGAACGGACTATAGTCCAGATTATAGACTAGAATATAGGCTATATACTTGGCTAAAGTCACGACTATAGGCTAGACTATAGTTAATACAGTTTTTTCTTTTTAAATATATTATAGTTTTTAAACTTGACTTTAGTCTAATCTATAGTCTTGACCACAATGATGTTTAAAGTGTTGTTCCGTGTGTTTCCTAAAAGAAAAAACTATACTATAGTCAATACTATATAATAGACCAGAGACAGGACTATGAACTAGAATAGCCTATATACCAGATAATTGTCAATTCTATAAACTGGACTATAGACAAGACTATAGGACAAACTATAGTTACGACTAGTCATGATTATATTCTGGTATATATTCTTCACTAAATATCTGTCTAGATCACGATTTTAGACTAGACTATAGACTAGATTATAGTGAAGACTATGGACTATAATGAAGACTATAGACGAGATTATAGTGAAGACTATAGACTAGACTATAGTCTATGGTCATGACTATAGTCAAGACTATAGTCAAGTCAATGGTCAAGACTATAGTCAGGACTATAGTCAAGACTATAGCCAAGACTATAGATTAGACAATAGTCTAGACTATTGACTAGACTACAGTCAAAACAATAGACTAGACTATAGTCAAAACAATAGACTAGACTATAGTCAAAAAAATAGACTAGACTATAGACTAGACTATAGTCAAGACTATAGACTAGACTATAGACTAAACTATAGTCAATACTATAGAGTAGACTATAACCAAGACTATAGACTAGATTATAGACTAGACTATAGTCTAGACTATAGACTATTCTATAGACTAAACTATAGACTAAACTATAGTCAGTCTATAGACTAGACTATAATCCAGACTATAGTCAGAATATAGACGAGACTATAGTGAAGACTATAGACTAGACTATAGTCTAACTATAGAGTAGACTATAGTCAAGACTATAGACTAGACTATAGTCAAGCCTATATATATAGTTCAGTTCTAGTTCAGTTCTAGTTAAGTTCTAGTTCAGTTCAGTTCAGTTTTTCAGTTTAGTTCAGTTCTAGTCAGTTCAGTTCTAGTTCAGTTCTAGTTCAGTTCTAGTTCAGTTCTAGTTCAGTTCTAGTTCAGTTCTAGTTCAGTTTCTAGTTCAGTTCTAGTTCAGTTCTAGTTCAGTTCTAGTTCAGTTCTAGTTCAGTTCTAGTTCAGTTCTAGTTCAGTTCTAGTTCAGTTCTAGTTCAGTTTTAGTTCATTCTAGTTCAGTTCTAGTTCAGTTCTAGTTCAGTTCTAGTTCAGTTCTAGTTCAGTTCTAGTTCAGTTCTAGTTCAGTTCTAGTTCAGTTCTAGTTCAGTTCTGTTGTCAGTTCTAGTTCAGTTTCTAGTTCAGTTCTAGTTCAGTTCTAGTTCAGTTCTAGTTCAGTTCTAGTTCAGTTCTAGTTGTTCAGTTCTAGTTCAGTTCTAGTTCAGTTCTAGTTCAGTTCTAGTTCAGTTCTAGTTCAGTTCTAGTTCAGTTCTAGTTCAGTTCAGTTCAGTTCTAGTTCAGTTCTAGTTCAGTTTCTAGTTCAGTTCTAGTTCAGTTCTAGTTCAGTTCTATTCAGTCTAGTTCAGTTCTAGTTCGTTCTAGTTCAGTTCTAGTTCAGTTCTAGTTCAGTTCTAGTTCAGTTCTAGTTCAGTTCTAGTTCAGTTCTAGTTCAGTCTAGTTCAGTTCTAGTAGTTCAGTTTCTAGTTCAGTTCTAGTTCAGTTCTAGTTCAGTTCTAGTTCAGTTCTAGTTCAGTTCTAGTTCAGTTCTAGTTCAGTTCTAGTTCAGTTCTAGTTCGGTTCTAGTTCAGTTTCTAGTTCAGTTCTAGTTCAGTTCTAGTTCAGTTCTAGTTCAGTTCTAGTTCAGTTCTAGTTCAGTTCTAGTTCAGTTCTAGTTCAGTTCTAGTTCAGTTCTAGTTCAGTTCTAGTTCAGTTCTAGTTCAGTTCTAGTTCAGTTCTAGTTCAGTTCTAGTTCAGTTCTAGTTCAGTTCTAGTTCAGTTCTAGTTCAGTTCTAGTTCAGTTCTAGTTCAGTTCTAGTTCAGTTCTAGTTCAGTTCTAGTTCAGTTCTAGTTTCAGTTCTAGTTCAGTTCTAGTTCAGTTCTAGTTCAGTTCTAGTTCAGTTCTAGTTCAGTTCTAGTTCAGTTCTAGTTCAGTTCTAGTTCAGTTCTAGTTCAGTTCTAGTTCAGTTCTAGTTCAGTTCTAGTTCAGTTCTAGTTCAGTTCTAGTTCAGTTCTAGTTCAGTTCTAGTTCAGTTCTAGTTCAGTTCTAGTTCAGTTCTAGTTCAGTTCTAGTTCAGTTCTAGTTCAGTTCTAGTTCAGTTCTAGTTCAGTTCTAGTTCAGTTCTAGTTCAGTTCTAGTTCAGTTCTAGTTCAGTTCTAGTTCAGTTTCTAGTTCAGTTCTAGTTCAGTTCTAGTTCAGTTCTAGTTCAGTTCTAGTTCAGTTCTTCATTTAGTTCAGTTCTAGTTCAGTTCTAGTTCAGTTCTAGTTCAGTTCTAGTTCAGTTCTAGTTCAGTTCTAGTTCAGTTCTAGTTCAGTTCTAGTTCAGTTCTAGTTCAGTTCTAGTTCAGTTCTAGTTCAGTTCTAGTTCAGTTCTAGTTCAGTTCTAGTTTCAGTTTTCTAGTTCAGTTCTAGTTCAGTTCTAGTTCAGTTCTAGTTCAGTTCTAGTTCAGTTCTAGTTCATTCTAGTTCAGTTCTAGTTCAGTTCTAGTTCAGTTCTAGTTCAGTTCTCGTTCAGTTCTAGTTCAGTTCTAGTTCAGTTCTAGTTCAGTTCTAGTTCAGTTCTAGTTCAGTTCTAGTTCAGTTCTAGTTCAGTTCTAGTTCAGTTCTAGTTCAGTTCTAGTTCAGTTCTAGTTCAGTTCTAGTTCAGTTCTAGTTCAGTTCTAGTTCAGTTTCTAGTTCAGTTCTAGTTCAGTTCTAGTTCAGTTTCTAGTTCAGTTCTAGTTCAGTTCTAGTTCAGTTCTAGTTCAGTTCTAGTTCAGTTCTAGTTCAGTTCTAGTTCAGTTCTAGTTCTAGTTCGGTTCAGTTCTAGTTCAGTTCTAGTTCAGTTCTAGTTCATTTCTAGTTCAGTTCTAGTTCAGTTCTAGTTTAGTTCTAGTTCAGTTCTAGTTCAGTTCTAGTTCGGTTCAGTTCTAGTTCAGTTCTAGTTCAGTTCTAGTTCAGTTCTAGTTCAATTCTAGTTTCAGTTCTAGTTCAGTTCTAGTTCACTATTCAATTCTTTGCAATACCTATATATTTTTCTTATCTTAATTTTTTATTTTAAGTATTTCATTTTCCACAAACTCATGAACAATTTTTCTTAATTTTTCTGATAAAATAATTTGTTTTCAAAGAATTGAACACGAAAAAGACATAATTCGTTTATCAACAAAAAAATGCTAAACAATTAGTTTTTTATATTTTTATTTAAACAATAACTTTTTAAAAAGAAAATAAAAATGTTCAGTAAAAAAATTCAATTAAAAAAAAGAAGACATAAAGTCTAACAAACCTAAAAGTAACCCCTAAAAACCCCCCAAGTTAAAAGCAAGTAAAAATTTTATAATAGAGGCCACATATCTTTGGCCAATGTTGAGGCCTCAAACAAAAACCTAAAGAAAACTAAAACTTTTGTTAGAAATGTTAAGAAATCAATCAACAAAAGAAACTCATTTTCTTAGATTCTCAACTAAATTATAACAATTTTTCTTTCAATTTATCAGAGAAAAATTTAAAAGATTATTTTATTAAGAATTTCAAAATCTTTTATAAATGATTTTCAAAAAAAAAAAACTGTCTAAAGACATTGTTGCTCTAACATGTCTTTGCAATGATTTAAGGTCCTTTGTTAAACTGTCTTTTGACAACATCTTCAGTAGAAGGTATTAAAGTGTCAGTTAGTGTCTTGTATGATTTTTAGAAAAATTCTAAGCATTTTTTTGTTTCTATATTTAGTGTCGTAGCCTTTTCTTGGCCTTTAGGCATTTCTTGCTTATTGTTGATCTTTTTCATTGTTCTACAGTTTGGCTTTGTTTGCGCCAGTTTTTCTTTCATTGTTTAGTCAAGACGTGTAAACGAGCAAAAATTTGTAGATATTATGAAGAAAATGTATATAGTTATGCCTTAGTTATAAGCTAATTGCCTAGAGTTTTACTTTAAAATTGTTGAAAAAGATAACAAAACGAAGTTACTAAAGAAACTGCTAGACAGTGGGACTAGAAAGAGAAAAATTTCAACACTAATACTTTTCAAATATTTATGCATTATGTATTTATTTTATGCTTTATTTATACATTTATATAATTTTTAATCTTATAAAGCGTATTCATCTTCAAACAACTTTACGTATTTATCTACATCTACATATTCCTCATCACCTGGTTCTATATATTTAATTTCCTCTTCCAAGGCATTTGTTAGCATGAAAATTCCTAAAGTTAGAAACGCCAAAAACATGCAAAATACTAAAAATAGAATTTGAAATTAAAAAATTTATAAAATTTTAATAAATTACTACTTATATATTGAACACATACCTTTCGTCCTCATGTTGATAGTTGAAATAACAAATAATTGACTGAATTCGAGAAATATATAAAAAAAAGTTAGTTGAAAGACCTTGTAGGAATAAAAACTATGGAAATGTTTAGCAAAGATTTCCTAATTCAGAAATCTGCTACCATGTTATATCAAAAATCTTGAGAGAATAAGGCTTCGAAAGATCCTAGAAAGTTGCAATCCATTAAAGTAAAATAATTAATGACTATGACGTCTATAACTGGAAAACTTTGATTAGCAAACCAATCTTAACTTCACTTTGTTCTATTTATGCATTTATATAAAACTTTTATATGATTGTTATTTTCCTTTAAAATTCCTAATGGGAGTCTTTAGACACAAATTTCTTGGAAAATATTTTTAATTGTTTTCGTGTTACTTGATAATCATTATAATAAAAATATTTAGTTAAGCACGATTTGCAAATATCAAATATCAACTTAAAAACAATAAGAAAATTGATTTATATTCTAAGGGCCTTACTCATAAACTTTTATCAAAGGTTTATAAATCAAATTTTCATACAAAATTTGTTCTAAAAACCTTTGGAAAAGTATTTTCATATTAACTTTTTAAGGGAATAACCACTCTCATCTTTCGAGTCAGCTATATATATACAAATATTTGTATATTAAGCTGTATTAATTTATATAGGAGTTGCCACGCCCTGTATTGCTAATACGCCAACTTAATACCCAAATGTTTATATGGATGTCAAAGTTGTTTGTGAAAAATTTGAGAATTCTACCTTGAAGAGTTACCCGGATATAAGAATTTTGTATGAAATTCATATGGAAGATGTCACGCCTCCTATTGGTAGTCCGGATTTTTCCCCTCAAACTTTTGATGTGCATTTCTATCTTTACCATGAAAAATAAGAGGATTCTAGCTCTGATGATTTCCCAGATATAGGGATTTTTGTATTTAATTTATAGTGGAAGGTGCCACGCCCCTTGTTTTAGCCCGCCCATTTTGTTAGTTAGTTAGTTAGCTAGTTAATCAGTTTATTAGTTAGTTAGTTAGTTAGGGTCAGTTAGTTAGTTAGTTAGTTCGTTAGTTCGTTTTAGTTCGTTAGTTAGTTCGTTATTAGTTTAGTTCGTTAGTTAGTTCCTTAGTTAGTTGTTTTCGTTTTCGTAGTTAGTTAGTTGTTTACGTTTCG